>NW_015386692.1:439927-455814 GCF_001527695.2 Protobothrops mucrosquamatus
ACTGTCTGGAGCACGTTGAGGGTGATCTCAAAGTTCTTTCTTTGTCTGAAGAGGAATTACAAAGAGTGGGCATATTCACTGACTCTTAATTCTGCTGTGGTTGTCAACTCCACTTTTTGCCGAGCTATTTTCAGTCAGCCATTTTTTTCCCCTGGAAACCCCATGGTTAAGTCTACCATAGGTGTTATATCAATACAGCTATCAAGTAAGTAGGAATTATACCAATGGTTTGACTCAGTAAAACCCAGATATTATGTTCCTAATTTAAATATATTAATTAAAGTTATTTAAATTTAAATTCAAGTAAACAATACATATAGGATTGTGTTTAACCAAGATCAGCGTTCTAGTTTCATATGTTGCTATTTTCCCTTTGCCCTAATTGTATCACGATGATTGGCATTTCAGCTTGAACTGTTTTCCACTGTGTCACAATCACAGCTGTTTGATCCTTACATTAAAAATAACGCTTCAACACAGCTGTGACTAGAACATCATTTCATAAAAATTAACATGGCCAAGAATCCTCCATGCAAGTCACACTATGTTCTCTAGAATTCTGCTATGTTCATCCCCAGGTCAAATTGCAACAGTGTTGCATGACACATCTCAAGTTGTACCACTGCATTTATGACATTCTCCTTTATATGGTTTTACTTTATTGTGCTCTTATTTACGGTAAGCTGCTTGGAGAAATTTGTTATGGGGAGGATATAAATGTTTACCACATGGCTTCAATCTATCCATTTTTTTCCTTACAAGGGACTTTTATGATAATTGTGGTTTTCAATACCATGGTGTTACCAGATTCATTTGGGGAATGTTGCTAAGGGATGCTATTTTTTATTTTTATAAACAGCAACAATCAAGCAGTGAGATACACACACACACACATACACACACTGTGTGTGGGTGTGTGCGTTTATGCCCATATATGCATGCCAGTAATGGAAAATCAGACAAGAGAGAGGAATTCACAGTCAATCAACAGTTAGAGAGAGAAACTTAGGAAGGACCCACCCTCATTGATCAGGCAGTTAAAAATGGCAGTGGGAAGGTTGCACCTTCACACTTGCAAGATTTTGTTAATGTGGCCTTACGATAAAATAGATTTAGCTCCTCTAGTTATGTTTCCCACCTTGTTTACCCAGGAGGGCTAACTAAGTCACCCTACCCCACCCCAAAGCTGCAACTGCAGTGCTATTGGTTACCAAAACCAAATGACCACTCTTTAACTTCCCGCTTAAAATGCACCTAATATAAATATAATAAGCTCGCATTTGTACCACATAAGAAATGCTTTTGCATCAAACTGAGCTGTTACAAATCTTAGCTACAAACCGCTGCAACAACATACATATAGGCCAGGGGTCTTCAAACTTGGCAACATTTAAGACTTGTGGACTTCAATTCCCAGAATTCCTCAGCCAGGCACGCTGGCTGAGGAATTCTGGGAATTGAAGTCCACAAGTCTTAAAAGGGCCAAGTTTGAAGACCCCTGGTATAGGCAGTCCTTGACTAATGACCACAATGGGAGCAGAATTTCTATTGCTAACTGATGCAGTCGTAAAGCAAGATGTCATGTGACCACAGTGCTGGGTGGGTTGCCATCATTAACTGAGTACTGCAGCTCTTTGAGCGAGTACCTACTCATATCCAAGGCATTCTAGGCTCAACCCCTCCTAGTTCCGAGTCTCAGTAAGGTACATAAGATTGTGCATTTGCACTAGACTTCAGGTACTTCTCTGGAGCTGCTTTTGTCTTTTTTTTCTTTTTTTGGACAGTTCAAGGCCAGGCTAACCTGGCCCGGCCCAGGAGCTTTTTTGCAAAGAAGCTTTCTAGCATGCCATGACTCTGCAACTGCTGTTGGCTTTTTAAAATTTTCATAGACAAAGCCCAGCCCAGCCCAGCCCGACCCAGGCGTGCGATGCAAATTCTGTCAGGATGCTGGGGAATTCTGGGAGCTGAAATCTACATATCTTAAAGTTGCCAAGGATGAAAAACACTGGTTTAGATGTTAAAATTGTGGTTTTGTTTTTTTTCATATTTGCTGGCTATGAAGTAAAATGGGCTGTAGATGGGGAAGACAAGTGTTTTGGCTTTGTCTCTTAGCTAGCTTACTGATTTATACCACCAGAATGTCAATTCTCAATAGCTTCCTTGTAAGACATCTTTCTTTGAGTGTTTCCTCTCAGTGATCCTGAATAAGAAAACGAGAGAATGAACTTCCTGCCTCATTCATTTCACTACCAAAGAATACATTGTTCCCTGACCAAGGAAGACTGTGCGTCAGTAAACAGTTTGTGTAGGAACTCTGAAGAGTCTTCCAGGAGGATAGCTTATTCTCCCTGATCTGTTTGTCTAATGAACTGGATCATGTGATAAATATGCATAATGACTTTTCTCAGTTGCTCCTGGAAATCCTAGTAGATAAACACTAAATCTCCCAGGCATCACTCGAGGCATAGCAAATTCATCATAAAGAAGCAAACATTAGAAAGAAAGCTTTCCTTTTCCCACATCAGAATGAACAGCAACAACATGCTACTGTTTTTCAGTTTGTGACTTAATTCTCTATTCCCCTATTCCTACGCTTCAAATCTCTATCATGTCCCTTCAAAGCAGAACATCATTTACAGTACTGTTGCAAAAAGAAAAAGAAAAAGATGCTGGCCACAAGCAACTCATACTTTCAAGCTTTTATTATTACTTGAGGGAAAAACAATTTTTTAAATGTTGCTTCCAATTCTTGGGAAAGTTATTTTACTCATAATTCCTGTATCTGGACTGCATCATGGTTAAACAATACAGAGCTACCACATCAACAAGACCTAAAGGTTTAAAAATGGCCTCCAGGCGTGGCAGGAGCATGGCCAATGGTATAATTACAGCATAGGGCTTTTAAAAGGCATTTTGCCCCTCACTTTTTGAAATCCAAAAGCAAAATCAGCATTTTTAGGAGCCTTTTGAGAAGCTTTAAGGTAGCATAAGAGGTGCCTTTAGCCATCAAGCCTCAAGATCTCCATGCGGCTATTTTAAATCCCTTCTCAGACCCCGAACATTAAAAACTGAAAAAACGTGTCCCATATCACTTCAGTGATGATGCTGACCATGCCCGTGACTGGAGGCAACAAAAGACAGGGTAGATGGTTGGGCTTGCCCTGACTGCTGAAAAAAAGGTGGAGCTGAGTTTTTAAAGGGATTTAACAGCACCACGGGAGCCTTTACCCTTTAAGACACAGGCATGCCTTTTAATGCCATTTTGGAAGGGGAGAAGCCTAGGAAAAATTACATATCTGAAAATAGACCTTTTTGTTTGTTCAATAGTACAACCTGAAAGTGCTCCCCAGCAGTGCAAAATGAGTACAAAGGGATCCGCATGTCCTAGATATAAGACTGCCCATCCCAAGTTATATAACAGATATGCCTCTGGTGTATTTTTCTCGATCCAAAATATAACATGAATTATTGAAACAAGGCATATAATCATATAAACTCATATAAGTTAGATAGTAAACAGTTTACTTCAAGGACAGAAAATGATAAGATTGTGAGGAACTTGTTTATCTACATATTATTTAAATGTTCTACCTCATTTACTACATAGAATTCAAAATGGCTAACAGCCATCAATTCTCTCCGTAAAAAAAGTTCCTCCAAATGCTCAGAAAGGGGGGAAAACCCACCCTTTTAAGCCAAGGAAATGGCAAATGGTCTAGGAGGGAGGCTTCCAGCTTCCTGGTGGGCTCTGAGGTTGGAGCTTGGAAAACATGAGTTGAATGGCTCCATTAGCCTGATAAGGATTGAAGACAACCAAACCAAATGAGAGTATTGAATCTTTCAACCTGGAGAGGAAAGGGGTTTCAGGAAACAGGAAATGAAAACAGACTCTTCAGAAACATCTTTTGACATATAGTAATACTGAGTTCAAAATGGGACTGAACACAGCCCCAATCCTGAATCCTTTCCTGTATTGTAATAAAGCCATAAGGTGTGAGAGGAAAGTAAATTGTTTTTCATTCGTTATATTATTTCTCCCCATTCCTGGGCCTCTTAAACATTGCTATAAAATTCATGGAAGAGAAATATTTCTGTTAGGGAGACAACTGTTTATTTTAACATTTTATACAAGATCTCTGCTAGTTGCCTCTAGTATCAAACATGGGTGGTCTAGACTGTCAGTTTGGAAGCAAAACAGACACTTATGTCACTCCCCTTGTCTTACAACCAAGTCTTTTTTGCAATTTGCAGAACAATGCTCTCTGGACTAATATAGGTCAAGGTTATTATCTTATTGTCTCAATATCTCTGTAGCATAAGCTAGGCTAAGAGGTAGTAACCAAATACTGCTGCAACTTTTTTTTTCTATACAAAGCAGACTGAATAGTATGATACTTACTAGAATTAAGCAGCATGTTTTTAAAAACACTTGCCACCTATCTGAGGGTTGCAGTACAGGGGTGCTTCTGCTAACTCCCAGAAAACAGACTGATTTTCTGTTTGCATTCTCTTTTTACCATCAATCAAGTAGCCCTGATGCTCAGAAGATACTGCCATCACATGTTGGTCACATATATGGTAGTAAAGCCTAACCTGCGAATTCAACTTTTCAAAATAGGGATAGGTCTTGGGCCTGATTAAATCTCCCATGGAAAAGCCTAAGATCATAGCTTCAGCCTGAGACATAGATTTGAAACGTATGGCATTTTTAAATAAAAAGATATGAAAATAAAGATTGTATTTGACACATACTAACTCATTGCCTGGTTTATAGAGTAAATATCAGCTGGTTAAATTCAAGCAACACGCCAAATAATAATCCATAATTTACCCCATACCAGCCATGTTCACATACTAAAACAAAACCAAATTACATTGTGGTTAGCAGAATTATTAATATTAATGCAGTGATGACTATGATGAACCAGAAGGATAAATCATCCGCTATTTACAAGCCAGCTTATGTGGCTTTAAATACATTCATAGATAGATAAGTAGGTAGATGGGTAGATTAATCCACATTCTTAATTTACAGAATGCAACATAGGAGGAATATATCTACGTATTTCTAAAATTATGTTATTAGTACATTTTTCTTAATACTGTTTTGCTATTATTTTACTTAGAAGTATGATTAGCTACTTGCAAGCCACATTTATTCTGTTATATTTTAGAGAAGGCACAATTATAACTGGGATTACTTACAGTTTATTGCTGAGCTATGGCAAACAAGCCGTTCAGTTCTATCATGGCTAAATAAGGAGGCCGCTCAGTTCTAAAAATAGTCATTCATATTGGTCTGGTTATAGCAAGAGTTGTCATCTTTTACAGATATGAGAGTCCTGCAAGTTCAAGTGAGGACATAGAAGCAGATCGTATTTACATTTGTCTCATTACTGAGAAGCCATGACCATTTATTTACTCAAGTCTCCTTGCACATTATACATGTTATTGTGCCCTGGCAAAACTTAGAAAAACAAAAGATATGGGTTTATTCTTCAATCTAAAGATTCTAATATAACCTTTTTACCCAGGGATCCAGTATAAAAAATAATGCAAATTCTTGATCCCTTTTATTCACTAGATCTAAATTATAATTCTTGCCATTTTGCAGCAATCATTTGCTCTTCATCATCAAAATTCCAAACTAACTACTGACCAGATAAATATTATTAATTCTACATGAACTTTCAGTTCACTGTTGAAATTGAGAAGGATATGGAAAACAAGATATACTGTACTCCTGTTTGCATACAAATGCATGCCATGTTTTATGAAGAGTGAGACAGCTGCTTTATGCATCAGATACAATAACAAGGTCTAAAATGGACAGGAATGTTTAGGTAGAAGTTGCGCAACATAAATTAAATTAAATAAATTAAAAAGCAAAATCCAAATTAGTGTATCCATTCAGATGGATACTTTATATTGTCATTTCCAATCACTTAAGATCTCTAGGCCTAGATTTTTGTCTGCTTCCTAGTGCAACAAAAATTAATATAATACAATTTATCAAGTAGCTGTTGGGAATACTGAATTCTAATGTGACATTGTTTCAGTCCACTTAAGCATAGGGCAGGTAATCTTTCCATGACCGGTTGCTTCACTTTTAATTAGTATTACTCTACTTGCATAGGACTGTAATAGCACAATGTTACTGGAGAAGGATAGGGTTTTAGGTACTTTCCCTGTTTTCTTTTTATCAGAAACTGTGGCATCTATTTCATTCTCCTGTTGAAAATCTACAGGATATTACCACATGCGGGACCTCAAGAAAACAAAAGGAAGCTGGAAGCTCACATGAAACACAAGTTGTCCATTCTTGACTCAGACTTAAGAATGCCTACTCTCTTGCCAAGATCAAGATGATCATCCTTCAAATAAGAATTTCAGAAATTGTTTTGGTTTACTTTTGTAACCATATTATTAAGTTGTAGTAAAAACAGAGAGATTATATAGCAATTATGACTATGACATAAAAGACCTGGCTATAATCTACTTGATCTATACAAAGATGTTGAATATAGTGTGTGTGTGTGTGTGTGCGTGCGTGCGCACCTGCACACACATGCATGTGCACGTATAAATTAGTTTGGGATAGAAAAATGAATTCTCTAAAAACTTTTCAATGGCTTTGATTTAAATATTTGTTGTGTGGCTAAAAATACCATTGTAAAGCTTATAAAAATGATCAAAACAACTGCATTCTCTTTCAAACTAGTCTTTGGAACCCCAATCTTTGGAACAATCACTGCATTTCTTTGCCCCCAAAAAAGTCTTCTGAACTTTGGCACTAAAGACTTTACCTCTGTTATGACATGTTTTTCTTCCGTTTGCCAGCTTCCTAGTCTTTACCATTTAAATTTCTTCTTCTTCCATCCCAAATGTTGAGACATTGCTATAAGCTGCCTTTGGCTTACTACTACTTCACCAGGATAGCCTATAAATCTTTTTTGTTTTCTGAATAAAATCTGCTACCCATGTTAAACGCTGGTAGATTAGTGTATTTGTGAATGTACTTCTAATCAACTCAATGGCTGATTCCCCCCCCCTCTACCTGAAACACCCCCCCACACACACTTTGAAACAGCCTGCTCTCAGACTAGAATGGGCCCTTTTCTCTTTTCGAAAAGCAGTCAAGGCTGCTTTTCCAGCACCGTCAGGACACAGAATTCAGCTTAACTGGAAGGAGGTGACCTAGAGAGAAAGTATTCAGTTTAGATTAGAATCCACTTTACTATTTTTAATGTTTTATTGCTGTATGTAGTTTTCATTTATAGGGAGCTATCTAAAATCTTGGGAAATAGCAACATATAAATCAATTAAGAAATGCAAATAATTAAAGCAAAGATTTTCCAAACATAATTCTACCAGTATACAAAAAGCTATGTTATGAAATGGAAACTGATAAGATGGAGTGAGATATATAATAATGTCTGATGTGTTATTGGCCATTAGGCATTTACAATCAAGGAAAAGGTCAAAGAAATCTGAATGGGATGTAAGCCAACATGATGAATGATATCTTATGCCAATGACAGAGGCAGGCTTATGTGCTATTTCCTCTACAATCCTGAACTTCTGATAATATTTAGGAGAATTAACTACAGCATTTGTGTATTTTTATGGTTTTATTATATAGTACAAATATGTAATATAAATAAATAGCACATCGAGATCACAAACAATATTAAAAATAACTTATGCCATATTCCTAGTAAAGAACACCATGTATACCAATAAAGTGGGCCTGAAACACACATTAAAAAAAACCACCAAGATTTTTTTCTGTCTTTTACCTTACCTTTTTGATTGAAGAAATACAATTTTTATGACTTTTTTGATTCAATATGAAAAGTGTACTTTCAGTACTACTAATGTAGGAATCTTGGATTTCTCTGCAGAACTATATGCATGTAAATTGGCTACTGAATACTCGATTAACACAGAGCATGAATAGAATGCATATTGGCAGACTACAAAATATAGCAGCATGACCTCCCTTTATTTATGTACATTTGTGTGTTTAATCCAAGAGTGACTTAAACCACAAACCAGGAATCTCCTTGTATCTGAAGGAAACATTTTTTTTCCTTTATTAGATTTACTATGTATGGGAAAGGAATACAAATGAGTACAAGATTATGAAAACTGAGTAAACTAGAATCTAAAGTAATACCTCCCAGGTTCCCAAGGGGCCAAAAGGTAATTGCAAGGAATTTGAGATGGACAACAACCGTGGAAAACTAAATAAAAAACACTGACACAGACTCTGATTAAAATATGATATATGCCTGAGGTAAAATCACAGGAAGAGAAATGTCAGCCTAGGAGGAATACTGGAAGGAACAGCATTAATTTGGGCTGGTTTCTCCTTTCCCCCTTGACCAGCACTAGTATTTTTGTGCCCCACATCATACAGAATTTGTTTCACTGCTCTTACATCCTTTGCACCCTGCTTGACTCTAATTTTTATAAGATGCCCAGGAATATTCTTGCCCCAGCACTATTCTCTATGTGCCTCTATTCTGGTCATCATGGCTTTCAAAGGTACCCAGTGAGCCCTCAGAGTTCCCCATGCATCCACATTGCCCTCTTATATTTTCTGTCAGGACAGTACAAATGCAGATTCCTCATGAGCCCAATTTTTAAGAAGGCAATGCTACAAAGACTACATTATTTTTTTTTGTTTTGCTTTGACTTTCCTTTAACATGGTTTTGTGGTTCCTTGGAAGAAGAGGTAGTTTACTTGATGAAAAAGCTGAAACAAGACCTAAAAACCCTGAAAAAAAATAATGGCTACTCATCTGTTTTCTTTTAAATATTGCAACTAAAATTATGCATTGTATAGATACTATACTAAAATTTCCAAACATAAAGTCAATATTCCTTCTGCCATCATTATATTTAGATATATGGAATTACTTAGGTATATTTATGACTGAATAAAATCATCTGATAAAAATTGACATAGCAGAGTCCATCTATTATGTAAGACTGTTTCTTTTTTAATGCAATTTGTATTTATCAGTTAATAAGGGCTCTACAATATGCCCCTGCACCTTCCAAGCTCTTTCACCTGACTTTTTTTAATTACAAAAAAAAATTAAAAAAGGGAAAAGACAACTTAAAAATAAAGTGACAGCTTACAGCATATTTATTTTTAAAAAGGCTTCTGGGCTAAATAGGCCCGTAGGCTTGCTCAGAAAACAAACAAACAAAAAAGATGGAAGGTGCTTTTGTCTGGAAGTGTGTTCATTTGTCCAAGAACACAAAAGGTAAATAAGGCTACTATGGAGTATCCTGCCTGGGAGAGGTACTGAGGTATTGAGAAGGTGGAAGTATGTTATGTGTGGCCAAGCCCCTAGTAAGATAATATTAAGAAATTGAGGTCTCTACATCCTTTCAGCATTTCTAAAGTAACAATATAACATTTTGCATCCTAGTATTATACCTGTTCAGCTATAGTTACTAATTTAATATCAGCAATCACCTATTTTGGCAAAGGACTTAAATCTCAATTGGCTTGTGCACCTAGCTTTGTTGTTTTTTAATATGATATGTAAATCTAGAGATTATTTAGGGCAGAAAGGTAGTTAAGAAATATATTTAAGATTAAGCTACTTTATTTTGTTTGATTGATATCGGTAGCTTATTCAAATTTACAGCTCATTACTGGGATTGTTGCCTAGCAACACACATTAGACATTCTGAAGGGCAATGGACAAAGGTCTTTGTTTTAGGTACAATTGGATTTGCTGTTTTAAGTACTAAAGTATTATACAGCAAAATGTTTCATTTATCAGTGAAACCAGATCTTCGATTTCTACATTCCGATAATGGCTGCAGTTCGACGGTTGTGTTGCCCAGGGGCAGCAAGGTGACAAACGCGTGACGCTTGACCCTTTCTAAATCATCGGGGTACTTGGCTACCGTCTTACGGTAACTCCATAATGTAGCCGAATTGGAAAAAAGCATTTGTGCAGGCACGCGTCGCTTTGTTGCAGAAGGCATTCATCGCGCGCACCCTCCCCTTAAAAAGCCGACCGCCCGCTGATTGGTCACCCTGATTGGCAGGTTTCAGACAACCAACCACCAGATCAGCGCACGCTCCAGCAACCGTCCCGCCACCTGGCTAGCAGCCCCGGTCTAAGTTCCGCGCCACCGCAGAACAGCTGTCAGCGCCGAGCTCCGCAGCTGGGGGGGGGGGGGAAGCGGGCGGCACGTTCCTCTTCCGCAGCGCGCGGCTAAAGCCCCGCCCTTCCTGCCACTCCCGCCCTTTAGCAGGCTGCGCTCCATTCATCTTTCTCTTCCCCCGGCAGGCGCAGTTAAGGAGGGGGCGGAGGAGAAAGAGAAGCGCGCGCAGGAAACGTATCTTCCCAGCTTCTGCTCGTCGCGCAGTTCCCCTCTTAACGCCCTTTTCTCCAAGGCGCCCAAGGAACTCACCTTCCCTTTGAGCTAAAGGGCTCGACTTCTGAAATGGCGGCTGAATAGGATCCCTTAAGTTGCCAGTCCAGTCCCTGACCGCGACGGCGCTCTCCGTATAACTTTTTCCCAGCCCTTGGGGAGTTCAAAAGCCGAACTATCGATAGCACGATTCTCTCTAGTCCAGGGGTAGGCAACCTTGGCTCTTTTATGACTCGTGGACTTCAACTCCCAGAATTCCTGAGCCAGCTAAGCTGGCTCAGGAATTCTGGGAATTGAAGTCCACGAGTCATAAAAGAGCCAAGGTTGACTACCCCTGCTCTAGTCTAAGCCAAACGTGCGCGCGAGTTATTCAATTCGCTTTGGAGCTGAAGCTGCTCCGCGGGGAAGAGAAGCCAACCTTTTCTCGCTCACCAACTGCCACCCTCCCCCCGCCCCTCCGCTCCAAGGTGGCTGGCTCGTGACGTCATTATCATGGCAACAACAACTGCCGCCGAGAAGCTCCTGTTCTGGCGCTGTTCCGCGCCACGGACCAAGTGGGAGTCGCTCACGAGCCGCGCGCGGCCCGCCTCGTTCTAAAGAGCCTCGTCCCGGTTGGTGCTCGAATCCTGGAGGCAGGACGGGGGAGGGGGGGGCGAGGGAGAAGGAGAGAAAGAAAAAAAAAAGCAAAGCGGAAACCTGCCAGCGCGTGCGCGTCTCGCTCCCCGGCCGTTCCAGGACCGCCCGCCCGGCCGTTCGTTCGTTCGTTCGCTCGCCCGAGCGCGGGAGCGCGCGCGCGCGCGGGCGCCGGGCGTGTGAGGAAAGAAGGCGGGGGCTGCGCTCGCGCTGCGGACGGGTGCGCCGAGCCCCAGCCTCGGGCTGCGCCCAGTGGTCGCCCTCAGCGGCGCCTCTCTTCGTGGCGGCGAACATGTTCTCAGTGAGGGTCGTGACCGCCGATTACTACATGAGCAGCCCGCTGCCCGGCCTGGACCCCTGCCAGTCCTCCTTTAGGGAGGCCCCCGTTAAGAAGGTGCCCGTGGTGAGAGTCTTCGGAGCCACTCCATCGGGTAAGGACGGGCGCCCGCTCGCTCGCTACGGCCACGGCCAGGGCGAAGGAGGCTTTGTTGGCCCTGGGACCCTGCCTGCCTTCTTGCTCTGCTTTTTGGGGACGGATGGACCGGGCTTCCCCGACCTCCTCTCTCTCTCTTCGCCTTCCGCCTGGCGACATTGGCGCGCTGCAGCAGGAGCCTCCCCTACCTGCTCCCGCCGCCGCCGCCGCCGCTGCGGTTGAGCAAACTCGGCGATTCCCGGGGCAAGGAATGGCAGCCCATATGCACGTCTGAGCATTGTGCCGGAGGCGACTTGCGAGCCGCGCAGGGCGCGTTTCCCTCGTTAGGGACTGCGCCGTGCGGGACCCTCAGTTGTGCAGCCGGGAGGTGGGTGGAGGATCCCGGCGTGTTTCTGTGTAAAGAGCACGCAATCCGTCTTCTGTGTGCGTTCTTGGAAGCGAGTGCTCGCTCTCTACTCCCGCCTTCCTGTATTATGACCATAATGAAATCCAGCTGTATAAATACTGCTTTTGTCTGATGGCAGTATAAGCTATAACTCACCTTGGCTGTTTCCCCCCCCCCTTTTTTTTTCTCTCCAAACATAATATTCGGAGGTACAGTATTGAGTTTCTGTTTCTGGTAAAGCGGATAAGTGTGAATGGGCTTGAAAAGGCGTTATTAATCCTAGATAAACGGAAGGAAATTCTCAATCACTGATAAAAACCTATCTTTAAATTGCTATCTTAAAAAAGATCATACATTTGTCAGGAATAGATATTACTGCTCTAAGGGGATGATTCTACATCTGGTCACACGGGATTTTAAAACAATATTTTGCTCTTTAATAAAACCCATGTAAGACCAGTATTATTTTGGTTAATACTATTCTCTTCTGCTTTTAGCAAACTAGGTTTAGCAAGTGTCATGTAAACCCCCAGACACATATTCAGTGTGTGTGTGTGTTTGTGTGAGCGTGCCTACTCAAGTAAATACTGCTGGGCCAAATAACATGGCATTGGGATATTTGTGACATAATTAATGAAACTGCACAAAAAAGACATGCAGAAACTCAATCTAAATTACAAAAAATACTAATACTGATAATAGTGACAGTTTTTAATAGCATGTTTCCTATATTTGGTTATTTATTAAATTTATTTGCTGCCTACCTCACTGTGGCAGCTTGAATAATTCCTATTTTGCAGTTTAATCCCTCAGTTCTTGTAAATGGAGAATATTTGAATATAGTTCTCAGCATATTTTTTCATAATTCCTAATCTTACAAAATGACAATTTTATAAAAGCAGGCTGGTTCTTTTGTGTATAATTGCAGTTTCTTATAAAGCATTTTTTTCCAGAGTCCTACAGTCGGTTCTGATATTTCCCTTTGGGTAATTGTATTTGTCACAAATCTGCTTAACAATAGCAGCAAGTGTTGATTCCACAGGTGGGGATTGCTTATGTTTTATTCACTAGGGCACAGAAGGGGGGGGGTGTAACAGGAGGACCAGAAGATATTCTGCAAAATAACAACAACCATCAAAGGTAGAGATAACATTGTCTCATACAGCCCATGGGTTGCTTTGGGAATAAAGATATTTTTCCCCTTTCTCTTACTATTTTTTTTTAAATCAAGGGAAAGTACCTTAATGCTTTCCAGAAAAAAAAATACAAAAGGAAAATACCTACCTCTGCATTAGGTATAGATCAGTATGGAATGGAATGACCAGTAGTATGATTTTTGACAAGTAAGTCAAGATAAAATGATCCTTATCCATATGCAGTTTGTTGTTAAGTTTCCTGGTTGGTGGTGTTGCAATAAATTGTAGTCTGAAAAACATGGAATGTGAAACAAAATCTAAATCTAAATATAGTATCAAAATATTTAGATAAAACTTACACAAAAGGTATTGTGGAATAAAAAGTTTTAATATCTTTCATTGTAATCCTATTTATGCTTACTTGGAAAAATATTTAACTCTATTCAACCAGATGTACTCCTAGGAATTTTTTTTTAAGTTTATAAAAACCCAGAGGGTTTATTCTGACAAGAATTTGGTATGCATTTCATTCATTTATACTGATTTTATTTTATTTGGGCAAAAGAGAAAATTATCAGTAATGTTAACAGAAAATGATAAATGAAAACTATATATGCTGTTATCAATTATTCAGAATGATATTTAATCAATAAAAACACCAAATCATTTTTTAAAGTTTATCCAATTATTTTTAGAGACAGCCTATAAATATCTATTGAAATAACATTGCCTGAATGAGATTTAACACTGATTTTTATATTTAAATAAAGGTCCAGAAATAAACTGGAATGAACCATATGTGAAAATTTAAAATTAGTTCATTGAAGTTATAGTGTGTGAAAGTAGAATTGAATTTGACTAGAACTAACCCTAACAAACAGGGTTAGAACTTGAATTTCTATAAAAGTGTTTATTGAACTTTAGAAGATATAATCATGGTGTGCAGGAGTAACCTGAACTTCTGGGGCCTTATCCTCACTATATTTGAAATATTTATACATCAAAAAGGCTCAATCAAAGATGAAACAATAAATACTTGTCATAGAGTTTAAAAATCAGATCAATCAATCATTTGATCAAAAAATCAAAATCAATCATTCTACCTTTTCCAACAACTTTCTTTTGTTGACCTACCTTTGGCTAGGAAACATTTATCTTGGCTAAATACAACATACCATCATCTGTGCTTCTAGAAGACTGATTTAATAATACTTCCATAGAAATGCCTCTATCTTGCCTGCTTAAGGAAATAAAATTGATCTATATCTGTATATTACACTTTTTACTTGCAGAGCATCAGTCTTACCTCCCATCTTGCCAGTTTGTCATAGAAACATAAGAAACATATACTCACTCTCAGTCAGTCCAAGAATAATCTTGATTAGTTTTAAGAGTATCCTCACATTGTACCATTACAGATAATCCTTGGATTATTGGGACTGGAATTTCTATCACTAAGCAAAGCAGTTGTTAAGCAAAATATCACATGACCACACAGCAGTTCCAGCATTCCCAGTTGTGGTCATTAGACGAGGGCCTCACATGATCCCAATGGCTTGTAACTTCCTGCCAGCTTCCCCATTGATTTTGCTTGTCAGAAGCTGGCTGGGAAGATTGCAAATGGCAATTAAGTCTCCTGCCTCCTAACAACCCCTCTTCCATCTAAGCCATTCCTGGGTTGAGACTCCCAGTCCCGCGCTTCAGTTCTTCCAAAGCAGGTGATGGTTCGAGGGGATCAGTGATACAGAAGAAACCAATTCATTTTTCCTGCCCTGCATGAAGTACCTCTGCTTCAACGGCCTCAGTTTGCCTAGCTCCCCTTCCATTTGTGCCCTTTTGGCCACCTTGCATAGTATAGCTAAGATGAAGATGATACTATATTCCAGTGGTGGCGAACCTATGGCACGGGTGCCAAAGGTGGCACTCAGAGCCCTCTCTCTGGGCACACGTGCCGTCGCCCCAGTCCTAGGCCTTCAGCTGGGTTTTATAAAACCTTTTTGCTTTAGGCCTCCGCCGCCGTATGCAAAAAAGAAAAAGGTTCAATCAGTCAATTTCAACTTCTCGCAGGGGAAAAAAAAGATCTTGCAAAGTTGGAATTGATTGATTGAACTTTTTAGTCCCACCCAGTCTGCCGTTATCACTGCAGCCATGCCCACCCAATGGGCCACACCCACCCGGCACTCAACGATGCATAAGTGGGTTTTGGGTTGCAGTTTGGGCACTCGGTCTCTAAAAGGTTCGCCATCACTGCTATATTCCATCACTGCCTCACGCCCAGTGGACCTTCCTCCCTGTCATACTAAAATGTCCTTGTTTTCCTCCTCCTTGATGGTCACCTTGCATCTCCTGTGGATGGGCCTCAAGCCACACAGTACAGGTGCTCTGTCAACAATGGGGTCAGTGAGAGGAAGGGCCAACTCCAGTGTGTGCGAAGTGTCTCCTCTTCAACTCTGCCACTCTTCTATCTGGCTGAGATGAAGACACTGCTGTATCCTTCTACCACTTGCCCTTGCTGCCATACTGCCTCTCACTGTTGCCTCTAAGCCCGGCATTGATAGAATGCCCATACCATGGGGTCTGAGGCTGGCTAACATTGATGCAACGCTCTCTACATGGGGCTCCCCTTGAGGAGCACTCGGAGGCTCCAGTTAGTCCAGAATGCAGCCGCGCGAGCGGTGATGGGAGCTACTCGTTGCTCCCATGTAACGCCGCTGCTGCGCGAACTGCACTGGCTACCAGTGGCCTTTCGAGTGCGCTTCAAGGTGTTGATTATCATCTTTAAAGCGCACCATGGCATCGGACCTGGTTATCTCCGAGACCGCCTTCTGCCACAGATTGCCTCTCATCGGCCGGTACGCTCCCACAGAGAGGGTCTCCTCAGGGTGCCGTCAGC
>NW_015386692.1:456085-463862 GCF_001527695.2 Protobothrops mucrosquamatus
CTCCCACAGAGAGGGTCTCCTCAGGGTGCCGTCAGCCAGACAGTGCCGGCTGGCGACCCCCAGGGGGAGGGCCTTCTCTGTTGGAGCCCCCTCCCTATGGAACGAACTACCCCCAGAGATCCGGGTCATTCCGGATCTCCCCTCCTTCCGCCGCGCCCTCAAGACATGGCTATTCCAGCTAGCGGGGCTGGCCTGAGGGATATTTTAGATTGGATTTTAATTTGATTTTATATTGGGTGTTAACAAAATTTTAAATGAAACGGCAAAATTAATATTTCTTTTAATTATATTTTAAAATGGTGTTTGTAGGGTCTTTATCTGTTTTTAGCTTGCTGTAAGCCGCCCTGGGTCCGCCAGGAGAAGGGCGGGGTATAAATCTAATAAAATCACAAATCACAAATCACAAAAATGAGCCCATTGGAGGCAAGGCAAGGTGATGGCAGAAAAAAGGAAGAAGACAATGGTGCCAAGGAGGAGAGGGATCAAGTATTATTGGCAGCATCAGGAGCAGAATACAGTGACATATTCATCTCTGCCATTCTATGCAGGGTGGCCAAAGGGCAGTGAAGGGGGGGGGAAGAGATAGATGTATGTGGAGTTGAAATGGAGGCAGTTCACGCAGGGCAGGGGAATGTGACCATAAGATACTGCGATAGTTGTAAATATGGCCAGTGGCCAAGTGCTCAAAGTTTTATTGTGTGTCCATGGGGACGCTAAGATGGTTGTAAGTGTGAGGGGTGGCTATATGACTGTTTTTTTCAATGTTGTAGTAACTTTGAACAGTTGCTGAACAAATGGTTTCAACCTAAGGATTATCTATATTTATCATTTAAGGCTGTAGCAGTTGTTAAATCAATATTTTTATATCTCAGCCTTTTATGTAGCAATATCTGATTACATTCATTTAATAGGTATTTTTGCAAGTTTATTTTTTATATTCTTTGGATCTACTCCTATATTTCAGTTTTTTAATTCATTGTCTTTTACTTTGCAATTAGCTTAGACACTTTTAACATCTTTTTTTATCTGTATAACATTCGTCATGGAACTTAGTTTAGTTTTTGTCACCAGTCATAACAAAATTGTTGTCATTTGAAGGAGATAGGGAATGTGTTATTCTTGCTTGTGTTATACCAATGAACTATTATGTAAGGTATCTACCATAAAATAGTGATGATTTCTTCCTCAAAAATAAAAAAAACACCTCCCAGCCTTTTCCTTCCCAAGGTTTCTCATCACTAAATATTTTGCAACCTTTTAAGGAAGATGATTACATTTTTGGAATTTTATCTTTTAGTCATGTTAACAGAGTGATTTGATAATAGAAGTCAACAAGCTAAACAGCATGTCCAGACTAGCCACATAAAAAAATAGTATGAACAACAAAAATGTTAAGAGTTTGGAAAATTCATTTTAGTGGGTACTAGCCAGAATTGAGGTATTACAATGTCAATGTACTACAATTGAAAATCATCTTATGTGATCCTATGACATGGTCTTAGTCTTTTTGTTTAATATTTGGATTATTCTCACTTGGATGTGAAGAAAATCCAATTTTTGCTTTTGTAACTTTTTAGAAATTTTGGGTTCAGAACTTTTAAAAAATTTTCAGATTGCAACATTAACTTTGATAGGGCAATCTATGCTGAGCAAATGAATAGCACAGAGTAGATTACTTGTATGTACTCTGGGAGCTTATGCACCAAAGACAAATTGCTTGTGTGTCTAACCACCCTTGGTCTATAAAGAATTCTGTTCTATTCTATTCTACTCTACTCTACTCTACTCTACTCTACTCTACTCTACTCTACTCTATTCTACAGAAAACATTACTATTTTTTTTTTAGAAAGCCATCAATGGGGAAAAGTACAGGTAATCCTTGACATATAACATTTCATTTAGTGGCCAAAATTGCAACACTGAAAAAAATGACTTACGACCATTTTTCNCCCTCAGCGGCGCCTCTCTTCGTGGCGGCGAACATGTTCTCAGTGAGGGTCGTGACCGCCGATTACTACATGAGCAGCCCGCTGCCCGGCCTGGACCCCTGCCAGTCCTCCTTTAGGGAGGCCCCCGTTAAGAAGGTGCCCGTGGTGAGAGTCTTCGGAGCCACTCCATCGGGTAAGGACGGGCGCCCGCTCGCTCGCTCCGGCCACGGCCAGGGCGAAGGAGGCTTTGTTGGCCCTGGGACCCTGCCTGCCTTCTTGCTCTGCTTTTTGGGGACGGATGGACCGGGCTTCCCCGACCTCCTCTCTCTCTCTTCGCCTCCCGCCTCGCGACATTGGCGCGCTGCAGCAGGAGCCTCCCCTACCTGCTCCCGCCGCCGCCGCCGCCGCTGCGGTTGAGCAAACTCGGCGATTCCCGGGGCAAGGAATGGCAGCCCATATGCACGTCTGAGCATTGTGCCGGAGGCGGCTTGCGAGCCGCGCAGGGCGCGTTTCCCTCGTTAGGGAATGCACCGTGCGGGACCCTCAGTTGTGCAGCCGGGAGGTGGGTGGAGGATCCCGGCGTGTTTCTGTGTAAAGAGCACGCAATCCGTCTTCTGTGTGCGTTCTTGGAAGCGAGTGCTCGCTCTCTACTCCCGCCTTCCTGTATTATGACCATAATGAAATCCAGCTGTATAAATACTGCTTTTGTCTGATGGCAGTATAAGCTATAACTCACCTTGGCTGTTCCCCCCCCCTTTTTTTTCCCAAACATAATATTCGGAGGTACAGTATTGAGTTTCTGTTTCTGGTAAAGCGGATAAGTGTGAATGGGCTTGAAAAGGCGTTATTAATCCTAGATAAACGGAAGGAGATTCTCAATCACTGATAAAAACCTATCTTTAAATTGCTATCTTAAAAAAGATCATACATTTGTCAGGAATAGATATTTCTGCTCTAAGGGGATGATTCTACATCTGGTCACACAGGATTTTAAAACAATATTTTGCTCTTTAATAAAACCCATGTAAGACCAGTATTATTTTGGTTAATACTATTCTCTTCTGCTTTTAGCAAACTAGGTTTAGCAAGTGTCATGTAAACCCCCAGACACATATTCAGTGTGTGTGTGTGTTTGTGTGAGCGTGCCTACTCAAGTAAATACTGCTGGGCCAAATAACATGGCATTGGGATATTTGTGACATAATTAATGAAACTGCACAAAAAAGACATGCAGGAACTCAATCTAAATTACAAAAAAAACTAATACTGATAATAGTGACAGTTTTTAATAGCATGTTTCCTATATTTGGTTATTTATTTATTAAATTTATTTGCTGCCTACCTCACTGTGGCAGCTTGAATAATTCCTATTTTGCAGTGTAATCCCTCAGTTCTTGTAAATGGAGAATATTTGAATATAGTTCTCAGCATATTTTTTCATAATTCCTAATCTTACAAAATGACAATTTTATAAAAGCAGGCTGGTTCTTTTGTATAATTGCAGTTTCTTGTAAAGCATTTTTTTCCAGAGTCCTACAGTCGGTTCTGATATTTCCCTTTGGGTAATTGTATTTGTCACAAATCTGCTTAACAATAGCAGCAAGTGTTGATTCCACAGGTGGGGATTGCTTATGTTTTATTCACTAGGGCACAGAATGGGGGGGTGTAACAGGAGGACCAGAAGATATTCTGCAAAATAACAACAACCATCAAAGGTAGAGATAACATTGTCTCATACAGCCCATGGGTTGCTTTGGGAATAAAGATATTTTTCCCCTTTCTCTTACTATTTTTTTTTAAATCAAGTGAAAGTACCTTAATGCTTTCCAGAAAAAAAAATACAAAAGGAAAATACCTACCTCTGCATTAGGTATAGATCAGTATGGAATGGAATGACCAGTAGTATGATTTTTGACAAGTAAGTCAAGATAAAATGATCCTTATCCATATGCAGTTTGTTGTTAAGTTTCCTGGTTGGTGGTGTTGCAATAAATTGTAGTCTGAAAAACATGGAATGTGAAACAAAATCTAAATCTAAATATAGTATCAAAATATTTAGATAAAACTTACACAAAAGGTATTGTGGAATAAAAAGTTTTAATATCTTTCATTGTAATCCTATTTATGCTTACTTGGAAAAATATTTAACTCTATTCAACCAGATGTACTCCTAGGAATTTTTTTTTTAAGTTTATAAAAACCCAGAGGGTTTATTCTGACAAGAATTTGGTATGCATTTCATTCATTTATACTGATTTTATTTTATTTGGGCAAAAGAGAAAATTATCAGTAATGTTAACAGAAAATGATAAATGAAAACTATATATGCTGTTATCAATTATTCAGAATGATATTTAATCAATAAAAACACCAAATCATTTTTTAAAGTTTATCCAATTATTTTTAGAGACAGCCTATAAATATCTATTGAAATAACATTGCCTGAATGAGATTTAACACTGATTTTTATATTTAAATAAAGGTCCAGAAATAAACTGGAATGAACCATATGTGAAAATTTAAAATTAGTTCATTGAAGTTATAGTGTGTGAAACTAGAATTGAATTTGACTAGAACTAACCTTAACAAATAGGGTTAGAACTTGAATTTCTATAAAAGTGTTTATTGAACTTTAGAAGATATAATCATGGTGTGCAGGACTAACCTGAACTTCTGGGGCCTTATCCTGACTATATTTGAAATATTTATACATCAAAAAGGCTCAATCAAAGATGAAACAATAAATACTTGTCATAGAGTTTAAAAATCAGATCAATCAATCATTTGATCAAAAAATCAAAATCAATCATTATACCTTTTCCAACAACTTTCTTTTGTTGACCTACCTTTGGCTAGGAAACATTTATCTTGGCTAAATACAACATACCATCATCTGTGCTTCTAGAAGACTGATTTAATAATACTTCCATAGAAATGCCTCTATCTTGCCTGCTTAAGGAAATAAAAATGATCTATATCTGTATATTACACTTTTTACTTGCAGAGCATCAGTCTTACCTCCCATCTTGCCAGTTTGTCATAGAAACATAAGAAACATATACTCACTCTCAGTCAGTCCAAGAATAATCTTGATTAGTTTTAAGAGTATCCTCACATTGTACCATTACAGATAATTCTTGGATTATTGGGACTGGAATTTCTATCACTAAGCAAAGCAGTTGTTAAGCAAAATATCACATGACCACACAGCAGTTCCAGCATTCCCAGTTGTGGTCATTAGACGAGGGCCTCACATGATCCCAATGGCTTGTAACTTCCTGCCAGCTTCCCCATTGATTTTGCTTGTCAGAAGCTGGCTGGGAAGATTGCAAATGGCAATTAAGTCTCCTGCCTCCTAACAGCCCCTCTTCCATCTAAGCCATTCCTGGGTTGAGACTCCCAGTCCCGCGCTTCAGTTCTTCCAAAGCAGGTGATGGTTCGAGGGGATCAGTGATACAGAAGAAACCAATTCATTTTTCCTGCCCTGCATGAAGTACCTCTGCTTCAACGGCCTCAGTTTGCCTAGCTCCCCTTCCATTTGTGCCCTTTTGGCCACCTTGCATAGTATAGCTAAGATGAAGATGATACTATATTCCAGTGGTGGCGAACCTATGGCACGGGTGCCAAAGGTGGCACTTAGAGCCCTCTCTCTGGGCACACGCGCCGTCGCCCCAGTCCTAGGCCTTCAGCTGGGTTTTATGAAACCTTTTTGCTTTAGGCCTCCGCCGCCGTGTGCAAAAAAGAAAAAGGTTCAATCAGTCAATTTCAACTTCTCGCAGGGGAAAAAAAAGATCTTGCAAAGTTGGAATTGATTGATTGAACTTTTTAGTCCCACCCAGTCTGCCGTTACCACTGCAGCCATGCCCACCCAATGGGCCACACCCACCCGGCACTCAACAATGCATAAGTGGGTTTTGGATTACAGTTTGGGCACTCGGTCTCTAAAAGGTTCGCCACCACTGCTATATTCCATCACTGCCTCACGCCCAGTGGACCTTCCTCCCTGTCATACTAAAATGTCCTTGTTTTCCTCCTCCTTGATGGTCGCCTTGCATCTCCTGTGGATGGGCCTCAAGCCACACAGTACAGGTGTTCTGTCAACAATGGGGTCAGTGAGAGGAAGGGCCAACTCCGGTGTGTGTGAAGTGTCTCCTCTTCAACTCTGCCACCCACCTATCTGGCTGAGATGAAGACACTGCTGTATCCTTCTACCACTTGCCCTTGCTGCCATACTGCCTCTCACTGTTGCCTCTGAGCCCGGCATTGACAGAACCCCCATACCATGGGGTCTGAGGCTGGCTAACATTGATGAGCCCATTGGAGGCAAAGCAAGGTGATGGCAGAAAAAAGGAAGACAATGGTGCCGAGGAGAGGGATCAAGTATTATTGGCAGCATGAGGAGCAGAATACAGTGACATATTCATCTCTGCCATTCTGTGCAGGGTGGCCAAAGGGCAGTGAAGGGGGGGAAGAGATAGATGTGTGTGGAGTTGAAATGGAGACAGTTCACGCAGGGCAGGGGATTGTGACCATAAGATACTGCGATAGTTGTAAATATGGCCAGTGGCCAAGTGCCCAAAGTTTTATTGTGTGTCCATGGGGACGCTAAGATGGTTGTAAGTGTGAGGGGTGGCTATATGTCTGCTTTTTTTTCAATGTTGTAGTAACTTTGAACAGTTGCTGAACAAATGGTTTCAACCTAAGGATTATCTATATTTATCATTTAAGGCTGTAGCAGTTGTTAAATCAATATTTTAATATCTCAGCCTTTTATGTAGCAATATCTGATTACATTCATTTAATAGGTATTTTTGCAAGTTTATTTTTTATATTCTTCGGATCTACTCCTATATTTCAGTTTTTTAATTCATTGTCTTTTATTTTGCAATTAGCTTAGACACTTTTAATATCTTTTTTTATCTGTGTAACATTCGTCATGGAACTTAGTTTAGTTTTTGTCACCAGTCATAACAAAATTGTTGTCATTTGAAGGAGATAGGGAATGTGTTATTCTTGCTTGTGTTATACCAATGAACTATTATGTAAGGTATCTACCATAAAATAGTGATGATTTCTTCCTCAAAAATAAAAAAAACACCTCCCAGCCTTTTCCTTCCAAAGGTTTCTCATCACTAAATATTTTGCAACCTTTTAAGGAAGATGATTACATTTTTGGAATTTTATCTTTTAGACATGTTAACAGAGTGATCTGATAATAGAAGTCAACAAGCTAAACAGCATGTCCAGACTAGCCACATAAAAAAATAGTATGAACAACAAAAATGTTAAGAGTTTGGAAAATTCATTTTAGTGGGTACTAGCCAGAATTGAGGTATTACAATGTCAATGTACTACAATTGAAAATCATCTTATGTGATCCTATGACATGGTCTTAGTCTTTTTGTTTAATATTTGGATTATTCTCACTTGGATGTGAAGAAAATCCAATTTTTGCTTTTGTAACTTTTTAGAAATTTTGGGTTCAGAATTTTTAAAAATTTTTCAGATTGCAACATTAACTTTGATAGGGCAATCTATGCTGAGCAAATGAATAGCACAGAGTAGATTACTTATATGTACTCTGGGAGCTTATGCACCAAAGACAAATTGCTTGTGTGTCTAACCACCCTTGGTCTATAAAGAATTCTGTTCTGTTCTATTCTATTCTACTCTACTCTACTCTACTCTACTCTACTCTACTCTACTCTACTCTATTCTACAGAAAACATTACTATTTTTTTTTTAGAAAGCCATCAATGGGGAAAAGTACAGGTAATCCTTGACATATAACATTTCATTTAGTGGCCAAAATTGCAACACTGAAAAAAATGACTTACGACCATTTTTC
>NW_015386692.1:464192-465266 GCF_001527695.2 Protobothrops mucrosquamatus
TCTTCTCCCAAATACATGACACCTATTCTTCACATATAACATTTAAACAGAAGAGAGCTTACTGTATTCTAAATTAGGGGTTCCCAATCTCCAGTCCGTGGACCGGCACCGGGTTGCAGTATGCCAGAAACTGGGCCACACAGTCAAGCAAAGCCCCATCCATGGGATGTAGGCAGCACACAAAACCTTGCCCCCTCCCGTCCACGGAAAAACCTCTGTCCACAGAACCGGTCCCTGATGCCCCAAAGGTTGGGGGCCAGTGTTCTAAATGGTGAATTAAATTGAGTTTATTTTCAGAAAAATACACAAATTATTTTTTGACAGCAACATACAGTAAATGATGTTTGCCACTGCTTCCTTTTAAAAAGAAATTGACATTCTTGGCAAGAGTCTGGCATTCCCCATACCAAGCATTAACTAAGGCCATCCCTATCACATTCAGCCAGAGTCAACATCCAGCCTATCACATTCAGCAGAGTCAAGTCATCTGCTGAGGTTTGAATTCAAAAGCTGCTCCGTAAAGCTTTTTATAGCTACTCTATCACTATTAACTTTTTCAGGGTTTTTTTCACACTCTTTGTTTTAATTACATAGTACTACTTTTACTGAGATCTTTTTCATTTTCATTCCTCAGAGGTTCATCCGATGTTTACACTATTTCCTTTTCCTTCATTTCTAATAGGCAACTTACTCTCAGGGCTGTGGAGTCGGTAGATAAATGTTCCGACTCCGACTCCTCAGTTTTTTGTACTTCCGACTCCGACTCCCCGACTCCGACTCCTCTGTATTAATATGCGAATGTATTTTATACATTCCTTGAAGGAAAGAAAGCTGAATGACAGCAGTTTTTCCAATGGTTTACAGCTTCAGTCTTAAACTATTGACCCTCCATTCCCTTCACTTATACAAGTGTCTCTAGTCCTGCAAAAAACATATTTACTTAATCCCTTATCAGTGAGAGGCTAGGTTACCCATGGGCGCTGCGTTCCCTGTAACAGCAGAACACAACACTATGGAAAGTATAAGTATTGCCGCTCCTAATTGTGCGTTGCGTGCCATATAGTGAAGCACATG
>NW_015386692.1:467706-473970 GCF_001527695.2 Protobothrops mucrosquamatus
GGTTACGTGAGGCACTGCATGCATTGGTCTTTATTCTTATAGTAGAGAAGTCATTAATTATAACTTTTTGTGAATTGGGACATTTAAACTTGCTTTTTTTAAAATTCCAATCTAAATTTAGTAGGAGTCGGAGTCGGTGCATTGTTTGCCGACTCCGACTCCAGGTACCCAAAATTTCCTCCGACTCCGACTCCACAGCCCTGCTTACTCTATCAACTTTAGATCTTGAATCTCTTTTTATTAAATCTTTATGGAGAAAATTGGATTATTTTCACTTCTTTTTATAGGGCAGATGGACTGTGATGCTCTATTCATAGCATTACATCAATTCTACTTCAGCAGACTTCTAGTGGTAGTTAAGCTGCCATAAATCAACTGAATGTAATTTTAAGATGGTTGCAGGTCCCAGGGTCATGAAATCATCTTTTGCAAACTTCTGACAAGCAAAGACAATAAGGAAGCCAAATTCACTTAACAACCATGTCACTAACTTAACAACTGCAGTGATTCTCTTAACAACTGGCAAGAAAAGTAGTAAAATGAGACAAAGCTCCTTAACAAATGTCTTGCTTAGCAATGGAAATTTTGGACTCAGTTGTGGTCGTAAGTTGCGGACCACTAAAATGATGGAGAGAAGGTATCCTGTATTTGTCATTGTTTAAAAAATAATTATATGCTGATGATGTCGCAGTAGTTTTCATGAAGAAGAAACTATGTTTCAATAGATTCCTCTCTAAATATAGGCAGTCCTCACCTTGCAACCACAATGGAGCCCCAAATTTCTGTTGCTAAGCAAGACAGTTGTTAAGTGAATTTTGCTCCATTTTATGATCTTTCTTGCCATAGTTGTTAAGTGAGCTCAGCAGCTGGGTTGCCAACGCCCTGCGAATTGCAATAGCACAGCCCAAAGCTGCTGT
Source organism: Protobothrops mucrosquamatus (assembly GCF_001527695.2). Classification (NCBI taxonomy): domain Eukaryota; kingdom Metazoa; phylum Chordata; class Lepidosauria; order Squamata; family Viperidae; genus Protobothrops; species Protobothrops mucrosquamatus. Next base: position 468,624 of record NW_015386692.1, read on the forward strand.
GCCCCAGGAAGCCAAAGCCAGCCCAGCCCAGTCCCATCCACAGTCCCTCTCAGTACCCTGCCACTCTGTGCTCTGCTGTCCCACCTGCTGCCTGGCCCTTTGTGTGGCAGGTGCAACCCATACAAGGCCTTTTACCAGAGGCCAAATGTGGCCTTGTTGAAATCAGGTGGAGACTTTAAAATAGGGGTAGGCAACCTTGGCTCTTTTATGACTCGTGGACTTCAACTCCCAGAATTCCTGAGCCAGCCATGCTGGCTCAGGAATTCTGGGAGTTGGTCCACGAGTCATAAAAGAGCCAAGGTTGCCTACCCCTGCTTTAGAAGAATACGTTGAAAGAGGGAGAGAAATATAAGATAAAGTTAAATATAGATACATTGATATTTTTAAAAAATGGTTTAAGTTTTGTTAGAACCTACTTTTTTCCTAGTAATACAAGAAGAATCTAGATTAAAGCAAATTTTAATAAAATAACGTACGAATGCTATGATTTTAATATTCTTAATACATTTGTATAATATCTTCCTTTCTGCTTTACCTCATGTTTCAAGTATCTGTGATATTTTGAACTTTAGCTAGATACAGTGCAGTCTCACAATAAAAAGAATTATATGGTGTTCTCCAGCATGAAAAAGTGCTCCCCATCTCTATGAGTTTCATTTTCTAAAATTTCCTAAACAGCAGTGTTGAATATATGGAAGTTCAAATCCACTTATCCAGTTGGTATGTAGGAACAAGCTGCTGAAACAGCAATCATTCAGATGTTCATTGGCAAACTTCAGGCTTGCCTCTACATGTGCTTTCTTGAGCAGGGGGACCTTGCAGGCACTGTGGGATTTCAGTCCTTCATGGCATGGTTTGTTACCAATTGTTTTCTTAGTGACTGTGGTCTCAGCTGCCTTGAGTTCATTGACAAGATCCTCCTGTGTAGTTCTGGGCTGATTCTTCCTCATTCTCATGATCATTGAAACTCCATGAGGTGAGATCTTGCATGGAGCCCCAGACCAAGGGAGATTGATAGTTGTTTTGTGTTTCTTCCATTTGCGAATAATTGCACCAACTGTTGTCACCTTCTCATCAAGCTGCTTGGCGATAATCTTGTAGCCCATTCCAGCCTTGTGTAGATCTACAATCTTGTCCCTGACATCCTTGGACAGCTCTTTGGTCTTGGCCATGGTGGAGTGTTTGGAATCTGATTGATTGATTGCTTCTGTGGACAGGTGTCTTTTATACAGGTAACAAGCTGAGATTAGGAGCACTCCCTTTAAGAGAGTGCTCCAAATCTCAGCTCTTTACCTGTATAAAAGATACCTGGGAGCCAGATGTCTTGCTGATCGATAGGGGATCAAATACTTATTTCACTCATTAAAATGCAAATCAATTTATAAGTTTTTTGAACTGCGCTTCTGGATTTTTTTGTTGTTATTATGTTTCTCACTGTTAAAATAAACCTACCATTAAAATTATAGACTGATCATTTCTTTGTTAGTGGGCAAACGTACAAAATCAGCAGGGGATAAAATAATTTTTACCCTCACTGTATGATTATGTTTACAGATTTAGCATTCATTCATTATAGAAAAAGATTTTTTTGTGCCAAGTAACAGATGTGAGAATGTTTTTGGATGTTTCAGTTTCAGTTAATTGAAATGAGCAAATAGTTTACTTTTGTATAATTTCTATGCTTTTCATTTTATCAGTGAAAAGTGTCTAAATTAACAACTAAATCATATACATCAGAGGTCCCCAACCATTTTGGCACCAGGGACTGGTTTTATGGAAGACAGTTTTTCCATGGTCTGGGGGGGGAGGGAGGTTTCAGGATGATTCATTATATTTATTCTAAATTTTCTGAATAAACAAATAAATAATGCACTTTATTTCTATTATTATTACATTATATTAGATTAAACCAGTGACTTTCTGCTTTTAAGAAAGTGGGAAGAAAAAGAGGCAATCCTAAATTCAGCCTTCCAGCAAAGCAAACCAAAGATTCAGCACGTTGAGGGAGTGCTGAGAAAGCCATTCAAAGAGAGGGAGGGAGGGCACTGCGCAAGTCCAGCAGCCTTGGAAAAGGTGCAAACGAGAGAGAGATTCCCTTGAAGATGCAGTGTTTAAAGTGAAAGGTAGCTTCTCCTTGCCCCTATTTGCACCTTGAGAAAGCACCCTCACAAAGACATATCTGGGGGGGGGGATCCCCTTCCAATGAGGTTTTGGGGAAGTCCCCGGTTGCAAGCTGGGCTGGCGCGCGCTTGCCTTGCAAACTTGAAGACTTGCGCGATGGGAGCACAAGCCCGGTACCGGTCCAGAGGTTGGGGACCCCTGGTATACATGACAAACATCTAAACAGGCCAGATTACCTAAAGCAGACTGAGGAACTTATAAAATTATTTGTAGCTAATTGCCCAGCAATTTATCAAGGCGTTATTGCTATGGGATAGCCTTTCATTTATAATTATCTTGAGTTTAAAATCTTGTTTGATTATATGCTTGTTTTATAAAATATTTAAATTTTTTAAAGTACGAAATTTTGGGTATCATTTCTAAGAATCCAGGGAATAGGGGCAGGCATCAAATTAATACAATAAAGCCTCAACAAACCTCAGTTTAGGGAACTATGGATGCAGTGAATTTTGTTTTAATTCTGCACCTTCAATATTGTCAGGCAGCACCAAAATTCAATCAATAAATATAGTTAAAATGTACAAATATCTATTAAATTGTGGGTTTCAGCATTAAAATAAATTTTTGCTGCAAAATACGGAAATAGTATAATTAATGTATATTTGGGTTTCTCCTGAATGGTCCATTAAGTCTAAGTTTCATTGTAAAGAAGAAAAAGTAGGCAACCCCTGTCCTTAATTTTATGAAACCAGAATTTATATTTCAACAAGCTAACTAGTACTATTTTTTTCATTCTTATATCTTGCTTTAGATTTAGAAGCTCAACCAGCTGTTTTAAATATTTCAGATGGAATTACCAATCTAATTTCTTTCTTTGATTAAGATGCTTTTTTGAAAGTTATTGCAAATTTCCTAATGTTAATTTTACTTTTCTTGCTTGATTATATGAGAGCTTTAAAACAAAAAAATTAGAGATTCTCAGTACATTATGGTTGTGCACAAATGAAATACTCCTGAATTGGAGTCTAGAGGAGAATCAAAATTATCAGTATTTACTAGGAATTGTCCTCCCTTTGGAATACACTTATAATTGTTTGCTGGGGGAAAGAACGATCCCTTGATATTAGGAAACAGATAACACAAGAAAATGCAGTACTATTTAGTTTAAGGTAAGCATCTTACCATACATATCTTAATGTTTAAATATGTTCAGATCTAGTTTTTCTCACATATATTTAATACACAATAATCACATAAATCAGACATGTCAAACTTTCGATGTCACGTGATGTCACGCAACGTATCGGGACTTTTGCCATTGCCAGCAATGGGGTGGGCACGGTTTCCGCGTGATGCATCTGGCCCGTGGGCCGGCTGTTTGACACCCCTGACATAGATATTTCACTTAAATTGAAAGTGATCTCTTTCAGTTAAGAGGAGCTTATTGTCAGTAAATTTTTCCCCAGATTAATAAAAGACAGACAAATTACTATCTATTGAACCTTATAAAAGGGCAATCACATGACTGCAGGATGCTGCAACTATTGTAATTGCAAGCTGGAATTGCAATCATGTGACTGAGGATGCTGCAGTAGCTACATCTACAAGGACCAGTTGTAAATCCCCTTGTTCAGTGCTGTCATAACTTCAAATTGTTCTAAACAAGTGGTTGTTAAGAGAGAACTATAGGTAGATGAGTTGCAATTACAATAGAATTTAAGGTACGATAGATGCAGGTAACTAGTATACATTATTGTTTTTACCAAACTGATGCAGTGGATCATTAAATACAGGTAGTCCTCGACTTAACAACAACAATTCGCTTAGTGACCAAAGTTATAACGGCACTGAAAAAAGTGACTTATGACCATTTTTCACTTATGACCATTGCAGTATCTCCATGATCACATGATTTACATTTGGATGATTGACAGCTGACTCACATTTATGACGATTGCAGTGTCCCGGGGTCAGTGATCACCTTTTGCAATCTTCTGACAAGCAAAGTCAATAGGCAAACTTAACAACCATATTACTAATTTAACAATTGCAGCAATACACTTAACAAATGTGGCAAGAAAAGTCATAAAATGGGATAAAATTCACTTTAGAACTACGCATAATCCTGCTTATTGTGATTAGTGTTTCATCTGAATTATGTTAATAAAAAGATTCTAATTAAACAGTGCACAAATGGCCATATTATATCAGATCGAACACATCAGACCAACATTCACTGTTGTATCTCCTGATGGTTTACTAACCATAGTAAGAAGTTTTTCACAGCTTGCTGTGCACAGCTCCATTTGCTGCTTGTGCAAGTGTATATGTGCATGCACATATGCTTATCACTTCTTTGGGTGGCCTGGTTTTGAACAGCTCACAGCCCAGTAGTGGGCTGTAGCCTGGTGGTTGGGGACCCCTGATTTTCAGTCCTCCCTCCCTATTTATTTTATGATGGTCTACTCTAAGAGAGGATATGTGTGGTCCCTGTTTCTTTTTATAAAATTTTAATCTGATTTTCAGTTATTATATTCTGAGTTAATTAAATTTCAATAATGATGACATCTGTGATTATTATTTGTGTTATTTTAGTGTCTTAATACCTTATATTGTAATACTGGTTTGTAAATTGTACACAGGATGAATATTTTAATACAACCCTAACCATGAAAGTTTATCTGTTGAAAAAAGGACAGGAAATACAATAGTTTCCTGAAGTAAAAGCACCCTAAGTGATATTTCTGTGTATTGAATACTAGCAGATAGCATATGCTCTGATAATAATTGGATATAGTTCAATAAAACTTCAATTTTATGGACATTTGTTCAGTGGACTTTGGATGCAAGTGGTAAGTTTGATTTTGAAGTTAGTCCCCAAATAGTGAAAATGGCAAATGAAGTGGTCTTGACACTTTATATAATGTATGTAACTTTTGTATAATTATGCAGAATGCGTAGGTACATAAATCACATATATTTTAAGTAAACTACGTGAATTTGCATTTAATAAGCATCTGCAAAGCATCTGTTCTCCAGCATGAGGGATGGATAATCCACTTGATTGGGTTTCCTGAAGTCCCTTGTACCCAATAAGACTAAGTCTGAGATAGCCACGCCTCCTGCCTGGCCGCACATGCCCAGTTCTGACTTAGTCTTACCCAGACAAGGCGTGTTGTTTCTTCTCTCCAGACTTCAGGTTTTATTTAACTATTTTTTCCCTATC
>NW_015386692.1:476928-614904 GCF_001527695.2 Protobothrops mucrosquamatus
TAGGGGTCTGGAGAACAACACGCCTGACTTTGTCTGTTGCTTCGCCTCCGTCAGAACTGGGCATGTGCGGCCAGGCAGGAGGCGTGGCTATCTCAGACTTAGTCTTATTGGGTACAAGGGACTTCAGGAAACCCAATCAAGTGGATTATCCATCATCATGCTGAGAAATGGCGTTCAGGTAAGACCAACGCCCCTTTAATAGACATTATTTCTTCCAGTTGATCTGTTCAGTTGAAATTTTATTGTGACAGGAACTTATAGTTTTATCTATGTTGTACACATAATACCATAGTAAAAAGAATTAAAAACAATGAAGATAGCAAAACCCCACAAAATCTTATTTTTTGCAAGCAAAGTACATTAATGCAAAATTTAGATTTCTAATTTCTTTTCATATCACAGTATTAATTTGAAACTTCTATGCTGATTTCTTATAACAATAATATTTTTTTTCCATTTGGCATAAAAAGACCATTATTTGGCTTGTTAAATTTTTGCTACAAGGTTAAATATATTGATCTACTGGGTTCATCTGTTCAGATTAATTATTGTATATTTTTTATTGTTAGAAATGTTTTAAAAATAAAGTTCCATGCTATCTACTTTAATAATAATATAGTCAATAATATATTTGTGATTGGATTTCTCTCTGTGTACGTGTGTTTATATGGTGGGTTGAAGAGGTATTGTATCTGTTTACACTTATTACTTACCCAGAACCTATGGGAATAGGGGGGATGCAGATATCATAAATAAATAAAATATCTTTATACATGCTGTTTTAAGAAACTAAGTACTTTTAATTATTTAATTTAATAATACAATTTTAACATATTATTGCTCTAAATCTGATTTTAAACTGTTTCAATGTTTTTTATGGAAAGCAAAGTATATCATATACACTGGCAAAAAGAGAGGCTTCTTTAATAAATAGTAGAGGAGTTAGTGACATTCTACATTACTAACAAGTGTAATACTTCTCTGCTATTTATTAAAGAAGCCTCTCTTTTTGAGGCATCTTTTGAGCCTGAGGACTCTGAAAATAATTGCATTTCAATAGTGTCCTTAAAGCAGCCTTAATTTTTTTTAAAAGAAAGGAACTGCTTTAATAAATATCAGAAAACTACTGTGCTGTACCTCTTTGGAATCGTTTGCAAAGGGTAAATAACTGCAGTCTGTAATGTAGCATAAATAAATAGTATATTTATATGTGTATATTTAATTCCTCCTTTTAGCACTTATTTGAAAGTGATGACTTTCTTAATTTTCATAATTATTCTGAACAATTTGTTTCTTCTTCAGGCCAGAAGACTTGTCTCCATTTACATGGTATTTTCCCTTACTTGTATGTGCCATATGATGGTTATGGACATTTGCCAGATCATTATCTGCGTAGTTTGGCATTCAGCATTGACCGGGCACTCAATGTTACTTTAGGAAATCCATCTTCTTCTGTTCAGCATGTGTTTAAGGTGTCACTAGTATATGGAATGTAAGTATTGATTTATTTTTTAAACACAGTTAAATAATAAAATTATTTTTGAGAATCTTCAAAGGGTTAATCTATGTACTACTAAAACTCTTATGCCTGTTTGTCTGTAACTTCCAATTGGACAAAATGGTGCATCATAGGGCAACAATTTTTGAATTGAAGTACCTCAAACCCTAATTTAAAGAATGCACCCAACATTGTTCTCATCAGATTAAAATGTCAAGAATCTCCAGACCTTTTGTAATGGCAAAAGTGTGGCTACAATAGTACTATGTGCTGTGCCGCCACAGTCACATGATTGTGATGTCTGACACTGCCAGTAAAGTCAATGGGGGAAGCCAGCTGGAAGTCAGAAATAGCTCCCACTAATTTTTTGCCTCCTAATGGTCATTCTGTTATTAGATAAGGAAATATCTCTGAAAGCATGTCTCCGGGGTCACAGCCTGTCTATTATTTGTATCTGTATACACAAAAGAGATTCCTACTCTCTTTGTAACATTTAAACTGATATTCTATTTACTGTAGTCATACCTGCCTTTTAATTTTCATAATGAACCAAGTCTTTTCTAACAAAGTTGGCTACAGAGTTTTTCAGTATAGGTTGGATTTTCAGCATTATTTAATATTTTTAAAAGCAGCAACTGACTAAACTATCATTATAATTATTTCTTTTTGCCCTTGTTTTTAATTGGAGGATTTTAGAGGTGGAGAGGGAGTAGGAAAAACAATAGCTGAAAGATTATAATTAAAATACAGAGGAAAAGTAGTGAATATCATTTTTGCATTGGTATGCCTATCAGAATTTGAGCCTCTTAGATCTCTAAAACTTAGAAGAAAAGATAGTAACTAAGAAATCCATCATTGCAAGATGGGAATTTGAATGCACATTCCTCCACAACTTGATAAATATTGAAATAGTAATGTCTGTGTACTAATGAGTAAAACTAACATATGTATTAGGATATGTATTAGGACTGTGCAATACTTCAGAGTTGATTCTGAAAATATATTTTGGAGCACAGAGAGGCACAAATGTAGTTGCAAAGACCAGCCATACAATTCTGAGAAAAAGTATGTCTGCTTTCAAGAGCTGCAGATTAGTGCTTTTTTCACGCTGTCATGTGCTCTAAAACGTATTTCCTGAATCATTTCTGAAGTGCCACATAGCCAATAATACATGTGCAATAATTTAGCTGCTGTGTGATAGATATATGCAAATATTCCAGATCTGAAAAGCAGTTACAAGATGTTTAACCTCACAATAATGTGCACACATTCTGCAAGTTTGGCCTAATCTTGGAATCAGCACATTGGTTTTGTTCCAAGCTCACAACAAAATTGAGCTGCTTTGTGAAGTGTTTCACATGTTCCAAGAGGTTCAAGGCCTGTCACCAGCATAGTTTTTAATCCTTTTCCTGATTCTACCCTTGATGCCATGGGTCAATACTAGTGGGGAGAGAAGTCATGGGAGGGGCATGAGGTAGAAGAAGCAATTTTTTTTATCATATTGTTAGATATAGACTCTGTTTGCTGGGTCCTATTCATCAACTGGCATGGATGAGACAGGGTACTCAATTTGCATGCCAAATGATTGATCCCAAACCCAAATTCTGGTAAAGACCTCTCTTACCTTCTCTTTATTGGATAGATTTGATTGATTATATTTATACACATACCCATCTCACATAGCATGACTCTGGGTGACATGCAAAACAATTTTAAAAACATTTAATAAGTTCAATAAAAGGCTAAGAGAGAATATCAGATTATAAATAGAATAAATAAAATAAAATTTATTGTTTACAACTTCTTCCACCAAAAAAAGTTCATTATGGGTTGTTTTGTGTTGAGTGTGGTTATGCAAATGTAAAGTTGCTGTTGTAACCAGCATTAGTAATTAAATTTCAGGTTGTAAGTCAAAGTGCAAAGATCATTTTGCTTTTGTCTAAGCATTTAATGTATGCAATCTGTACATTCCTACTATGTTTCACATTACATACCAAATATAAAAACTGCATTGCTTTTATTGTGTATTGCCTGCAGGTTGCCAAATACAGATATATACTATGCTGGGCATTAATAAGAGAAAGAGGCTTCAGACCAATAGCCATAAAGTCTACTTTTTACTAATTTTTGGGCTCTGAATTATGCTGTGTCATTTTCTATTGTGTTCTAGAAATTGATTATGTAGAGACAGGTTTAATTAATTGATCCTGTTGTTTCTGATGATAACTGGTAAGGATGATAACTTTTTTAAAAATTTAAAGTTTTTAAAGTTTAACTCAATTCTTCTTAGGACAAGGCATATGTAATAGGCCAGGGGTCTTCAAACTTGGCCCTTTTATGACTTGTGGACTTCAACTCCCAGAATTCCTCAGCCAGGCACGCTGGCTGAGGAATTCTGGGAGTTGAAGTCCACAAGTCTTAAAATTGCCAAGTTTGAAGACCCCTGTAATAGGCAATTGAATTACCCAATTCATCACTGTTACCTACTCTTGTAACCCTAGAATAAAAAAAACAGGGAGTACCTGTACCTTTTGTGTTCTAATTGTTCCTTGTAGCAAAATATTTTAAATGTTTGAAGCTTTGTTCAGTCTGAAATATGGAGCACTCTGGACATTTGAGTTTTGTCTTGAAAGAAAGTTCTGATTAAAGCTATTTGTCCTTTATGCAAAGAAAAAAAAGCAGCTTGTGCACACTCCTTGATTCATGTCTTGATCCCTTCTCTCTGAGAGATTATGAGATGAATAGTTTATAGGGTGGTTCATCTCCTTTCTTGTGTGTTTCTTGTGACACCATTGTGTAAAGAACTGCACAATTGAAGAAAAATAAAACTTTCTTGAAGTTGAGCCTCTCATGCCTGGTGATTTTATGGATAGATTTTAGTTTTGCAATATTATAGAAATATTGTAGTTTGTCATTGCCTTCTTCTAAGATGTTCTTCCTGATGTAGCTAATAGTTCTTATATTCCTGCTTAGCTTTTAAGTCCAGACAAGGTCAGTTAGGGGTTGGCAGCTACAATGGCTGAGCAATTGAAAGAAATTGTGAAAACCCAATTTAATGTGGGAATTAGTAGAACAAATATTTTTCATCTATTTCTGCCAAGACATTATGGAAGGATCAGACAGTGATGTGATTTTGGTTGGTGTTTCCTGCCAGTCTTAAAGGTAGCTGGTATTACAACCGTTTCCCTTCTCCCCCAGCCTTTACATTAGTGAAGATATCTCATATTTCTTAATGGAAAAATAAATTATGTTTCTTAATCTCACCATGTAGTTTAATAGTGGTTCTAAGTTGTAGTTAAAGGCTTCTTAACTCTTAAATGAGAGTGCACTTTATACTTCCACCTTTCCATAGTTGCTGTAAAGGATACGTTGATTTCTGTTGTCAGAGTTGATCAACAGTTCAGATGGGGTAACTTTGGAAGAATGTTATTAAATTTATACATTTATGAAACAGTATGTAAAACTAGAAATATTTATTTTGTAAGGCAAGATAAATGTGGGTAGAAATTTCAAGTTGCCTCAAATGTAGGAATTGGCAGGACTGTCATTTATGGTGTTACCATACTATGCTATACTTGATCATTTGTTTTAATTTGCACGTGAATACTTTTGGGAATTAATGTGTAGATTTATTCTAAAAGCCTTAATTTATAATTTGGATTCAAGTAAAAAAAAATATGGTTGCCATTCCCTACTTTATTATCAGGGCTACTATGCAATTGTCCTTAGCTGCACAACAAGCAAAAAAGTATCCCATCATCTTTATTTTGGAAAGGCAAAAAAAAAGTGTGTTGATCTAGCTGCCACAGTGTTCCAAAATAAAGACTTTGGGGTGGGTCATTAGCACAGCTGTGTATGACAGTATTCTTGTACCGTGGCAATGTAATAGCTAACTAATCCATGTTCTCTCTCAAACTTTTGGAGTTTCAAAGGGTACAGAGATCATCTAAGGGTCGGAATGATGTCTTCTCACTTGTGCAGCACTATAAAAAGCTTTATTTTGGATCATTAACTAGCAGTGCTCACTTCAGATTGAAAAATAGTGTACAGTCAAACTGTTTTCTGAGAAATGGAATAATTGATCATCCATTCTATGTTATTTCATATTTGACTTGCAGTAAAGAAATCTCTCCTATAAATAATATGTACAAGTGAATCTCAGTGTCAGATTGGGGTGTGATGGGCAAGGTTCCTATTACTCCGCTGATGGTTATTTAAGACATATGTGGATCCATTTCATCAAAGTGATTATTTGGAGCAGGTCAGACCAGAATATAATATCATACTGCATTTTTGTTTTCCAGGCCTTTTTATGGATATCATGAAAAAGAAAGGCAGTTTATGAAGATCTATCTTTACAATCCTGCTATGGTGAAAAGGTAAATATTTCTTTTGTTAGTACTTCCATGGTTTATCTTTTTATACAGGCAGTCTTTTGTTAGCAATTGCCTCTGACAATGAGTACTTAATTGATGAAATGAGTTTCAAAATTGATGAAATTGTAACTTTGTACTCTCATTTACTACCTTCACAGTGAATGGCTGACCTTTCCCCCCCTCCTCCTCCCTTGCAGAGTGGAGAGCTTTTCCCCACAGTGTACCTAAAAAGCGCTAACTCTGTGACTTTAATTATGAGGCCTCAGCCCACCAGGTCTGCTCTCTATACTCCTCACAAGCCTGAGAGTCCTGCACTTGCTTCTCTTGATTCCCAGAAGGTCTCATCCTACACTTTGATCTACCAGCACATGCAAAGCACTCCACTTACCTTCATCATTTTTCTCCAGCTACTGACAGATATGCTCGGCTGTTGCAAGGTACGGCCTTCTCACTAAGGCTGCCAGGTGCCATTCTCTGAGCAGATACCATTCTTGCGATGTTTCAGAAGCCTCCTTCTCCAAGCCTTGCATGATTTGGAGAAGGAGGCTTATGAAGCACCAGGAGAATGGAGAATGGTATGTGGCAACCTTGCATAAGCTGGGCATGACTGTCAGTAGCTGGAGAAAAACAGTAAAATTGAATGCTTTGTGCATGCTGGTTGCACATGCTGATAGATTGGGACAGACTGAGGTCTCCCAGGCTTGGTGGACTGAGTCTGCCTCTTGGATCTGCTGGGAAGGGAAGCATAAGGAATGATTGAAGCCGCCTAGGCCTGATGGGCAGGGGAGCAAGATGGGCGGCTGAGATGGAGGGAGAGATAGGTGAGTGAGGAGAGTTGCAACACTCCTGTGGCTGTAGGTGCTGGCAGACTGTCAAATGGCCACATTTCCATCTGACTGTAGAGACATTTCAAGGGCCATAACTTTGGGCACAAGTAATAAGTCCCTTCATTCAGCACCATCATGTAATGGAATGTGGGAATGACATTGGAGAAAGGGGTGAAAAGATTCTGCCTGGGAAACAATTAGACAAGAGAGGCAGGAGCTCCAGTGGCTTAATGGTCAGAGAAAGAAATTAGGAAACATCCTCTCTAATGGATCAAACAGTTAAAAATGGTGGCATGAAGTTTTATCCTTTTAGACCTTCAGGATTCTATTGATGTAGCCTTACAATAAAGTAGATTTAGCTCATCTAGTTGTGTTTCCTACCTGGTTTTGCCAGGAGGGCTGACACATCATAATTTTGAATGGTTGCTGAACAAATAGTTGTGAGTTCAGGCCTATCTGTACAGGTAATCTTTGACTTACGACAATAGTTTGGACTTACGATGGCTTTGGAAAGACTGCTTTATCACCTGTAAAGCATTTCTGGCCATTGTAAAATGTTTCATGATTTGTTCAACTATGATTTCAACTAATGACCATGTGATCCACTTAATGACCCCTGTAAAAATGGTCATAAAAATCATGTGATCAGGCAGATACCTTGACTTAAAACTTGATCAACTTACCACCAAAATTCTGATCCCAATTGCACTCGTAAGTCAAAGGCTACCTGTATGCACAGAGGTACTGTGAGTTGTAGATAGCAACACTACTTAGACTTATATACCACTCCATATTGCTTAACCAGCACACTCTGAGCAGTTTACAAATGTCACCATATTTCCCCCAACAATCTGGGTCCTCATTTTACCAACCTTGGAAGGATGGAAGGCTGAGCTGGTCAGGATTGAACTCCTGGGTGTGGGCAGAATTAGCCTGCAATATTGCATTCTAATCTCTGCACCACCACGGCTCCTACAGATTCTAAATTTGTTGCCTCCATTTTACCCACACTCCTCCCCAGGTAGATGTTTTTTGCTAACATTCAGTAGCAAAATAATTAATAGATAATCTTAATCTCCAAAAGGATGAACTCTGAAAAATTCTGCTTTCACTAATACAGTAACATCATTGCTGTGCTTCTTGCAACCCTTGACCAGTAGAAAAAAAAAGTTTTAAAAAGTGCCATAATGCTGAATTCTGTTACAATAGTAACTATAATTTGTAACTTATTAAGATGTACACTATTGTGAAACTTGGGCTTATTTATTATTTTTGCTCCAACTAACCTTTGCTTCAGTCACAAAGAAGGCATCTTTTCTTGTTTCCACATCGAATTAAACATGGCTTTAATTATGATATACTCAACAAAAGTCACAACTTGTCCTTCAAATTATGACAACCACAAACACAGGGCCTCAGTAGACACATGATTGCATTTCAGGCGCTTGTCAACTGGCTCGCATTTACAACCAGTTGCAACATCCCACTGCCACATGACTGATTTGCGACGTTTTTTGTCATTTTGCAGCAAAAAAACCCAACATCCATTATGTATGTTGGATTTGCTTAATGACCATGTGATTTGGTTAATGATTACAACTGTTATAAAAGTGGTTGTAAAATCAAGTCAGGTCACAGGGTAAGTCGCTTAATGACCGCAACAACGTAGGCCAAAAATCTGGGTCCAGATGTGGTTGTTAAGTGAGGTCTACCTGTATGCAGTTTCTTTTTGCTTAAAACAAATATTTTGAACAGCTAGACACAGACATCTGTAGATACCTCAAATGCTTGTGCTTAGGTTCATTTAATCTTGTTTTTAGTATCTAAAATGTTATATGTGTAGCTGTAATTCTTTGTACAGATGTCAGAAAACTGCTATATTCAAATTATGTTCAATAATTTTCCCATGTTTAAATATTTCTTTAAAAATAATGTTGAAATACTACTGATGATTTTTTTATTTAATTATAGAGTATGCGAGCTTCTACAAGGTGGAGCTATAATGAATAAAATTTACCAACCTCATGAAGCTCATATTCCCTACCTCCTTCAGCTCTTTATAGATTATAATTTATATGGAATGAACTTAATCAATCTGGCTGCAGTCAAGTTTAGAAAGATAAAGAAAAAAGGTATGGAAGTTATCTCAAACGTATTCAGACAATTCAGCCTCTAGAATAAGCTGTAAATTATGGATAGTAATTTAAAGAAAGTAATGGTTGCTTTTGTATCAATTGTTTATGTTCCATACTATTTCATGTCCTATTATAACAACATAGCTTCAGAAACTGTGGCAGGTAAATTTTTTTTATGACTTGTGAACTAAGTCAACATTTCTTGCTCTCTGGCTGCATATAAAGTATAGAGTTTGTTCGTTTAAAGTATTTACAGTAATATTCAAAAGAAAAGGATTTCTAGAAAGTTAAGGATATAATCCCTAGACTTATCAAATAAAAATACAGCATAAGGAAGAAAAAATTGAAATGGGAGAAGCATAAAGCAAGCTTCCTGCAGTTGTTTCTTCTCTGTTTGGAGTCAGACTGGGCTCTGCTGTTCTTCCTGCAGTGTGCAATCTGCCTTGATATTTTCCATGTGGAAACTCTCTATTCTTCATCACTTTCAGTGTACTATGGCTATTTTGTACTACTTAGAAAGATTATATAGAAATTTATATAATGCTATTTTCTAATTTGAGGAAAGAGCTGAGCCTTTCTATAATTTATTGTTTTATTTCCTCCTGTTTTATTGTTTCCTTTCTTTTGGATCTGCAGTTTGTTTTTCTGTTACAGGTGTCTTGGGATAGTTCTTCATCTGGTGTCTATAATTATTAAAGTATTCTCATAGATGCTTCAGGTGCAATAGGTTTTTTCATAATTACTATTCCATTCTCATTGTGTTTTGGCCTTAGATACAACCACATTTATTGTCGAGAGATTTCTCAAAATAACCTTTTTTATGTGTGAAATCACTGAAATCACATTTCATTCTTCTGTCAGAAGTTAATAGTGGGAAAACAAATATTGAAGAGCCCTTTATAGGTTTCTGAAATTGGCTGAAAAATGGATTTAGAATCTGTTCCATCTTGCTTTAAAAAACATAAATATATCCTCAGTTCATATTGCACTTCTGATTACACGAGAGAGCTTTTCTGCAGGTTTCTCAGTCTGCCATAATGGATACTGCTGCTAGATTTAAATGAAGATGTACATAATTCTAAGGGTGCTGTGGTGAGGAAAAAGGTGACTTTTTGCAAGATAAATATTTTACCTGAATATTGCCAATTTCTTAAAAACCTTCTGCCAGAATGGTCAATTCAGTTATATAAAGTTTTGTGATGCAGTCATAACAGATATGGCCAGTGGTGCATTTTAAAGTGTTGGCTTATGAACAAATATATTAATTTTCTAATACACAGAGATAGACATATTTTTGAATTACAGGTAACCCTCACTTAATGACCACAGTTGGAACTGGAAACTCTGGCACTAAGTGACACAATCATTAAGTGAAACATAACTTGACCATGCCGGATTTACGATGCCACTTCTGGCACAGTCAAGTAAAGTACCTATGGTCATTAAGGAAGACATCATATGATCGTGACTTGCAATTTTACTGCCAACTTTTCTATTGACTCTGCTTGTCAGCAGTTGGCTGTGAAGTGCACAAATGTTGGTCATATTTGTGTGGGACACTTCAATGGTCATAAATGCCTGCTGATTGCAAAATGCCTGAATTTCGATCATGTGACCATGGGGATGCTGCGATGGTCATAAATGCAAGGGCAAGTCGTAAAGTTAACCTTTTCAGTACCATCCTAACTTCAAATGGTCACTAAACAAGACAGTTGTTAGGCGAGGACTGCCTGTCATAGTACATTTGCATAAAATATGCTAAGCATTGAATGTAGGAATAAATTGCATTCTTATAAATCATTCTCATGTTTCTTAACACTCTTGCCATAATTCTGATTATTCCCCTTGGGATCTTCTGTAACATAAGGAAGGTGGGGGTTTTTTGTTTTTATTTGGCTGTTGATTGCTGCTTCTTTATAGAAGATAGGCATCATCATGAATACATATTCTAATAGTCTTGTATGATGGCATCTATGCTGAGCTGTTATGTTGTCACATATACTCTGCTGCAGACTTCTTTTGTTAAGTAACAGAAGAACTCAAAGGCAGCTACTACCATGCATCTCAAACCCTGAAAGTTAAAAATTCATAATTTTCTCTGAAAATGAGATAATTTCCTAGATCTACTTTTGCACTTCCAATGTTCTCTCAATTTAAAAGACTTTTAGATAAAGTTACATTCAGCAAACAAAATGCAGATGGGGATTAACTTAAACTCTATTTAATTCCTTGCTTATTTTATTACAGGGTTTTGCCAATAAATGATGTATAATAAACTTTTTGTTAAATAAGCAGTATTTCAAAATTTTAATATATAAAAATTCAAATAAACTGGCATGTTTTCTAATACTACATATTGGCTATGTTTTATACATAGGTGATGCATTTGAAGAAATTGGAAGTTGCGGAGATAATTGGACAAGATCTGCTACAAGACCCCATCAGTGGGAAGATAATCAGATTCCTAGGTTGGCATATCTGGATACATATTTGCTTTAGCAAGTATCCTAACCCATGGGATATCTACATACATGTATTAGGACGAAATATAGCTGCAGGTTTAAGTAGTTTAATCAAATTAAAGTTGTAGTAGGGCCATAAATCTAAATCAGTGGGCTATAATCAAAGTTCTTTTTTTAATTTTTAATTTATTTTGTTTTATATACTAGGATAGAGATAGCCTTCTGAGAACATGCTAGCACCCATGTATTCTTATTTACTTAGAATGTGTTAATGGACTTGAAGATCTCTTAAATAATTGATACTATTTTGAAATGTTATGACATTTGACCCAATTTTCTCATATATTTTATAGCTGCTGACTCATTTTTCCAGCAATGTAATTGAAGTAAACATTTGTTCTAATACTTATAGTCAGCCTACATACACATGCATGCATACACACTTCTAATAGTCTCCAAATGTTTGAAATTGCAACTTCTTCACTCCTTGGCTTTTAGCCATGTTAGCAGGAATTGTGAGAAGTGTGACCCTCAACATTTGAAGAGTACCTGCATTGTAAATAAAGAATTAGACTTTTCATATTCAACAATCCCTTCTCTAGTCTTGTTCTTGAATTCCATTGACTTGATTGTGACATGATGTCAGTCTGGTTTTATATATATATATATCTTGCTCTCCAGGGCTTACAAATACCTTTAGCCCGTACTTTTGTATTGTTATGCAAGCTTGGGAGATGCTCACTTTTAGCACTGGTGGAATAGGAAATAAATTATCATTTGTACATATCTAATGCTTCTCATTCTTTAATTGAACTAAGGTTAAAACCATTGTAAATCTGTGATTATTTCTGTATTTTGATATGAAATTTTATATATAATTATTATATTTAAATATAATACATTTTTTAAAAATGCAACATATTAATATACTCTTTTAAACTTTAATTTAAATGCAGCTCTTTGATATTGGAAGGTATAGAGCCACAGAGTACCTGTGAATTGGAAGTGGATGCAGTAGCTGCTGATATTTTAAATAGATTGGATATTGAAGGTAAAGTATTTTTCTTTGTGTGATCACATGGTATATTTGCAGGTTTGTTATTTCTGCAGTTCAGTGTATAATTCCTTCACTTAAAATATTTGAGTTCCCTTAAGCAATAATATATTTTATTAGAACAAGTTAAATAACTTGTTTGATAGCCAGTAGAGAAGGTGCTAAACTGTACCCAGTCAAATCCATCCTCAACCATTAAAGTTTATAAAGTCATAGTTGGTGACTTTAGTCAGTTATCTCTTGAGCTTCTGGGTAAAAGATGAAATATAAGCCTAACGTGATTAGCATGATTGAGGGCAGATTTTTGTCAGTATTGCTATTCAAGAAAACCTCTTGTAAAGCTATATCTTCATAAGCTTGACACTGCCATTGATTCTGCTGCATCTTTACTGTTCCAGACCAGATTGGTCAGAATCCAGGGTTACAAGCAATATGGGAGGATGAGAAAGAGCGGCGTCGAAAGAACAAAGAATCATCACAGATTACTCCTCCTAACTCACAAGGTAGAATTGGACAAAAGTGTCTAATTTTGATTGGATGCTGCTATTGGGAACTCCTAAAAGAAAGGCAGGATATAAAAATATTGTAATGTATCATGTAATATAACATCACAACGTTTTCGGAATTTCTTCCCTCTTTGCTTATGCTTTTATATGTACTCATTGGATTATATTTCATTTTATTTTAAACTCTCTTTTCTTCTTCTATTACCAGTATAGTCTTAGGTCCAAAAAAGCAGAAATAGCGAAGAAAAAGCATTCTTTCTTAAAGTTAGAATAATATGAATGCAGTGCTATAATTTGCAAAGTCTTGTATCTAAGAAGTGATATATAAGTAAATTGCATCTGGAAGATGCTAAAAATTCAAGAATGCATTAGTTTAATACTGTATTTTTCTGTGTATAAGACACACCCTTGTATAAGACGCTCTGGCATGCAAGTTCCAAGCTTACAGCAAACAAAGTCAGCGCTGAGAGCAACTGCCTCCCAGTGTTCTAAATACACGCCTCCCGGCCGGCCCCACCCCCCACCCACCTAACCAGCATCCGGCACGATGAGCATGCATAGTCAGTTCACAGTAGACAGCAAGGCAAGGGAAGCAAAGACAGGTTTTAAACTCCCTGCCATTTCTCCATGCCGATTAGCTGTTCGGCAGAGCGCTGAACAGCTGAGCCAGCAAATCCGGAAGTTCGCCCGGCCGCTATTATCGAGCAGGACAGCCTCGCAGCTGTGTTCCACAGGTCCCTGGCCAGCATACAGGTACGAGGGAGGGAAAGGGCTGTCGCTGCCATCCATACTGCTGGTCCCATCCGCTGCCTCCAGACGCCACCATCCAACGATCTTGCCCCCTCCCCCCTCCCATTAGTGGCAAGCCCACAGGGGCTTGACACCTGCACCAGGCAGCATGGCAGCAGCATGTAAAGAACTCACACAGGCATGCCCTGGGCTGCAGAGGTTACCATTATTTTTTCGTGTATAAGATGCTGCACTTGTATAAGACGCACCTGATTTTTGAACAGGGTGTTTGCAGGAAAAAAAGTAGCATCTTATACATGGAAAAATACGGTATCTTACAGCAGACCTGGGCATTTTATGGTCCTCACATCTGGTCCTTTGGCTGTCCCTTTCCAGCCCGTGTGAGGTCAGTCGAAAACTAGAAATCAAATGCAAATAAGTGTATGCCGTGCATGCAATACAATTGCATTGGTTTTATTTTGAAGGTGGCTGTTATTTCTTTGTCAATTGATGTGCGTCCATGCGTGCCTCTGTACTTTCGCAGCCCTGTAGGTTTAGCCCTCCGCAACAATCCCAGTTTGTCATGTAGCCTTTGGGAAAATTGGTTGCCCACCTATGTCTTACAAGTTACGTCGTCAAGAATTACTCTGGAGCGCATTCATTGCCTAATTTGAGTATATTTTGCTTCACTTCTTCATTTTGTTACCTTCCTCAAATAATTCAAAATCTTGCACCATTTTGTGTCAGTATTATTGCTCCTAACAACCAGTTTAGTGTAAAGATTAAGGCCTCAAGTTAGAATAAGCAGACTAATAAGGAGACTAGAATAAGCCAACTGGGTGACTTTGGGCTAGTCATTCAGCCCTAGAAAGAAGGCAATGGAAAACCACTGTTTACCCCTGCAAGACAGGTGCAGGACAGCCAAAATGGCATAGATGGGAGGGAGTTGGGAGGAGCTGAAGCATCCAATGGCCATAAATGCAGGTGGGTGGCCAACATCTGAATTTTGATCACATGTATGTGGAAATGCTGCAACAGTGATAATTTTGCACATGGGTCATGTCCATTTTTTTCAGCACTGTTGCAATTTAGGTCATTAAACCTTTCATAATATAATATAATATATATCATTATATAGTAAAATAATATATAAATATTTGTAATAGTCATAAGTTGAGGACTACCATTACTTCATGTTTTGTGGATATGTCAGAGAAATTCAATTTTTTTCTGTTGATTCAGATCCCTTTTTTTTAGATGGGCATGGCAATTTACAGATGATATATTGCTTTATCTATAGTTAAAAATGTTGAGTAACAATTCTTAAGGAGAGAGAATATTAATATAGTGACTCTAAATTCCTACATTTTTTCATGAAAAAAGATCGTGAATTTGTGGCCACCACAGAAAGTGAAAGAATCTTTCAGAAGAGACTTAAAGAAATACTCAAACAAAGTGATTTTTCTGTGTAAGTATTAATTTATATGTTAATCTATATCTTATTAACTCTGGATTCAACAATCACATTAAATATTTTTTTTATTATTAATTAGGACATCTGGCTCAATGGACAGCAATAATGAATCACAAGAATTCTCTGCTGAATTGACATTACATTCTGAGGTACCTAAAGTTATTTCATGCTCACCGGCAAATATGATAGAAGTACACAGTGATAAGGAGCTGCACAGAGGTTAGTATTATTAATACAGCAGTTGTTTTCCTCCATTACATGACTTGTCTTATTAGAACTGGTTTATTCAGAATGGAAGAAGATACTGAAATGAACACAAGGACTGAACTCCTCCACTAAAGAGACTGATCTTCATTCTCATCTGTATTTTATTTTGTCCTTTATTAACAATTTGTTGATATACTTCGTGTGATTATTCATGAGTGTCTATAATCCTATTTAATGTTAATATGCTTTTTTATTATTGGTAAATATCTTGACTATTTAACTTTGGCTTATGATGAACTTTTAAAACAATGTATATACATAACATGCTATAACTACATGTGTTATTAGGAATATTGGTAATGGTAATATGAAGGTAATTAAGAGGGAACATTTTAGCATTGTTAAATTTTCAACAGATTCTGATAAGATATATATATATAAGATATATTGATTAATTCCATTCTGCTGAAGAAAGGAACAAATTCATATTTATTGCTACTTAGTATTTGGAGATAAAGGAAATTTAGTACATATATTTGAGTGTGTGTAATATGTATTACATATGTATATGCAGTATGTATAAATAATATATAATATGACAGCCAGTTTGGTGTAGTGGTTAAGATATCAGGCTAGAAACCAGGATATTGTCAGTTATAGCCCTACCATAGGCACAAAGCCAGCAGGGTGACTTTGACTAGCCACTTTTTCTCTATCCTGGAAAAGAGGCAATGCTAAATCTTGCCAGGAAAACTGCTGGGACTTGTCTGGGCAGTCTCCAAGAGTTGGGCACAGTTGAGCAAGAGAAAACAAATGTATATATAAAAAGAACAAATAGATAAGAAAAAAAAAGCTTCTTTATGGATCATTTTATTAAAATGGGCTATGAATATATCTTAATTCTCTTGAACCACAAGCATGTTCTCAATATATTATATCTTCAGAAAATGTAAATGCACATTTTAATAAGTCGATAGTCTTGTGATATTTGTAAAAAAATATTGACAGCTTACCTAGAATCCTTGTTCATTTTTTAGAAGAGTCCGAAAGCAAATATAAAGAGGATGCACTTATAAATGAAGAAGCCATTTTGAATATAATGGAAACTAGTCAATATTTCCAACCAGTATCTCAGAGATTTAATAATACTCCTGTGTTTAGTAAGTATAATTCACAAAGGCTTTTCTAAGTAAGGATTAAGAATATTTAGATATAGATATTAAATTGTTTTAATTACTTTGGTTATAATTAATTTGTGTAGCTTTATTATATTAATCACCCTATTTGTCTTGCTTGTTTAAAAGGCCAGGGAATCAGATAATTAAAAAGTACTATAATAACTATTAGTGTGTTCCATTTTTATTACTTACAGTATATCCATGTATTTGATTTATTTTTTACATATCCATCCTAAAATGTGGAAAAAGTAAGAATTATTAAGCAAAAGAAATTAAAGGCAAAAGATGGGAGAAAAGGAAATCTATTTTTACAATACTATGCCTCTCTATTCTTCTCTGCCCTTGCAAATTATCATTGCCTCTGTCCACCCCCTTAAACTTATTCACGCACTCTTGATTATTCTTTAAACTTCTCATCAATTCTCTCCAAACGTGACTCTTGATTTTGTCTTTCCTTTCCATTCTTTATTGATATTTATATATTTGGTTTGCGTATGTGTGATTTGATCCTCTTTTATTTTCTATTTCTGTGATCTCCAAATTTAATATCTATATATTACTAAAATTCTTGTTGTCATGACCTTTAGCTAGGCAAAATGCTGCATCATAGGGCTACAGTTTTTGAATCAAGGTATTTCAAATGGGCTAACTTCCCATCCAGTCAGTCAGGGAAAGTATGCTGCAGAAGAACTCCAGCTGGCAGGCTCTAGGGAGAGTGCTTTCTCTGCTGTTGCCCCTGCACTATGGAATATTCTTCCCCTGGAGGCGAGGAGGTCCCCAATCTCCTGATCTTCTGAAAAGGGGTTAAAACATGGCTCTGCGGCCTTGCATGGGAAGCCCAAAGGAGCATGCAATTGTAGACTTGGTTGATTCATTTTTTTTATAACTTTTCAAATTTTTAATTCTAAAATTTTAACTCTTTAACATTTTAATTTTTACATAATGTTAAGTATAACTAAATAAATTTAAAGCATGTGTCCAAAATACAGGACCTATGACTTCCAAAGGGATGAAATTTGGGGAAATTGTGGCTGTTTCAATGCTACTTGTTGCTGCTGTGCTTCTAGGCCGCTGCTGTGGTCATTTGATCTTCATTTTCAACGTTCCATGATAGTTTCCCAACCATTTTTGCAATCACTCGCTGTCAGGCATGAACAAGCAGATCCACGCATGAAGAGTTCAGTTAGCTGTTTTATTTCCCAAGCTTATACATAGGAATTTTCTCAACGCTGAAAGTTTGCACCTGGGTTAGACTAGATAAGGTTCAATGGCATTTAAGGAGGGAGTCGGCCTTTGCCTTCTTGTGCCCATATGGGGATTCCAGACTAATTACCCATTTGACTCCTCTCCCAGGCTTGGCCAGTTTCTCTCAAACAATTGCTCTTTCCCCCACCCAGCAGCAGCCACTTACTTACCTGCTAGAAAGGAAGGAAGCAAAGAAGGGAGGAAGAAACCTCCATGCATTGTTCTCAATCCATGTCACCTTCCTGTGTATTTCCCCAGACCTGTGCTGGCCCCATACGCCTTCCTTCATCTGCTCTGCCCACATGCCTTCCCCAGCCTATGTAGCACCTCTTGTATATTCTTATGCACCCACCCCACCCCATACCACTCATATACCTTCTCTGATCCAACCCACATCACCTCCTTGCATGCCATCCGTGACCATCATGACACTCTCATGCACCCTTCTTGACCCTTGCTATCCTCCTCTAGACCCTACTTGACCCCCATGGCACTTCTTAGCATCCCCCATGACTTCCATGCACTCTTTTGACCCTCAATGCCCCTATGTGCCCTATCAAATCAACACAACATCTCTCGCACATGCCTGGGTATCTTTCCCGACGTTGTAGCCTTACCATTTTTCAACATTCTCACTGCATTTTCATACACTTATTTCCTGGACACTGACATTTTGTAGTATTTATCTCAGTGTCACTCTTTAACACAGTGTTTCTCAACCTTGACAATTTTAAGGCATGTGGACTTCAACTCCCAGAATTCCACAGCCAGCAATGCTGGCTGTGGAATTCTGGGAGTTGAAGTCCACATGCCTTAAAATTGTCAAGGTTGAGAAACACTGCTTTAACATATCACTATCATTTCCTTGTAAATTGCTAAAATATCTCCTCCCCTATTCTTTCCCTTTAGTTTCCTTCCAAATAAGTTCATCATTTCCGTACACTCTTCTGAAGACTTTGTTTAAACCCTTTTCACCCACTTCTAATATAGTTTTTATTTCCATCAATATCATATTTTTTTTCCTCTGACCTTTGTTCTCTTTTATAGCATTCTTTAAAGCCATTTTTAAACACTGATTCAAGTACTTTCCACAGCTTTTTCTTGTACTCTCTTGGAATTTATCTTGTAGTATTTATCATACAAAACTTACGTTCTTATTCAGTCATTCTTTCACATTATTTTCCTTCATTTCCATATCTATCACCACCACCACCACCGAAATCCATTTTTAGCACATTCAGATGTGGCTGTCCCACTTTAAATAATTCTTCTTTCTGGTATTCTTCACTAATTCAATCTTTTATAATCAATAATTCTTTAGATTCCTTCCTTGGCTATATGTATGTATAAATATGCTGAAGCCAAATATTTGAAAAAAATGTAAACCTTTTTCTGAAAAATACTTATTAAATTACTTTTCTGCATTTTTGTTGTTTGGTTCCCATTAGTCCATTCATATCACTTAATATAACTTTTTCTTCTAGGTTGCATTCATTCAGAAGGTTGCACAGTTTGCCCCCAACTCACAACTGTTTATTCCATTATCACCGTTCATTTGTAAAAAGGCGCAGTGGCTCAGTGGTTTAAAAACTGGTAGATGGTCTTTGTTCTAGCAGTTCAAGTCCTAGCATCACATGATAGAGGGAGCTCACATCACTTGCCTCAGCCTCTGTCAACCTAGCATGTTACATTCAAGTAGATAAATAGGTACCACTTCAGTGGGAAAAATAATGGTGCTTAGTACAGAAGTATGATCTCAAGTGGTGCAGGACTTACCCAAATATGACCCCCAAATGCGAGGCGACATCAGAGGGAAAAGCCCCAGATGACACTGCAGAACACTGTTAACAATTCTAAGTGCGGAGCTAGTTCACCCTCTGTGGTGCATCTTGGATAGCACGCAAGTGTGAACTGAATGGACTAGCAGCTTTAGGCAGCCAAACAACTACTCTGTACTAACCCTGTAGTCTCCTAGCTAATATACATTGCCATATGCTAAATAAATAAATAAATCATTCATTTGTGCCCAACATGGAACATGCAAGTCAACATAATATTGCTCATATCCCACCGTTCAGTAAACACATGTCAAGATACATGAGAGAAATGATAATAAAAACAAAAAATCTTGTGTATTTTTGTTCATCTATGGCACTGAGATTGTGAGGTTGTTAGGTTTCATTAAAAACAAATGCAGAGATTTAAAAAAACAAATACAAAAATACATTCTATTTTTCCTATAGTGAATAACAGTTCTGATCAAGCCATGATACATCTTTTAGCTGGGTTGGAAGATGATGGATATGAGATTGTACAACAAAATGCATCATCACAGCATTATTCTTCTGGACACTATAGAAATCTTCAGAACAGTGATGATGAAGAAAATGAGCCACAGATTGAAAAAGAAGAAATGGAGCTCAGTTTGTTAATGTCCCAGCAATGGGATAGCAGCTCAAATGAAGTTGATGCAAAACGAAGGTATATTCTTTTTTTTTTTGTACAGTTGCATATCTGATAAAAGTACTGATCAGCCTGTATTGAACCTTCCATATTACTGAAGAAAATCTATATAATCTATATATTATCCATGATCTAATATAGTATCAAGAAAATATATGTAGGATAAGGTATAGGAATAAATGTAAACTCAGTCTAATATGCAGTAGGTACAACTGGAACCAACGTAATCTAGAAGCCCTAATTAAAGCATAGTCATACTGGTTTTCTCTAAATATTATTTAGCCCTAATTGTCATATTTTTGAAAACCATAGTAAGAATGGAAAGGATTTTGATAAAGGAGAGGAGAGATTAGGCTTGTTGGTGGAGGGAAGAAATAAGCCTATGGAGTGCTTCATTTGAAAGAGGTGCGTTAGAAGACACGTGTAGCATCTATTTGCAACTCACTAAAACAGGTACGATTAAATGTAAAGCATCTCCATAGCATGCCATGGTAAATTGTATCAAAAATCATAGAGGAGAAGCAACTCTGCCTATCTATGTCTCAGCAAAAGCCATCTAATAGGATGGACAGGAGAGTTGTTATTCAAACCAGACTTAAATCCTAGTTGAAATGTATGTAGAAATTCAGTTTCATCCAGTCTGAACAGCTATCTCAGCTCAGTAACTTTGCCTAGGAGGAGATATTAACCACACATAATTACTCAGATTATCCAATTTATTTATTTATTTAGGAATGGTCTCTTTGTTATAAAGTTTCCTACTAGGTATAATAAACTAGCTAGAGTTGAGCAAAGTGATAAGTGGGTTGACAAATTATTCATATCTTCATTGAGACAAAATAATGAAAAAAGCTAATAATCCTGCTTCTTCATCACTCCCACAAAGTGAGCTCAATTATGCATTTTTTACTGGTGTTAAACTAGTATTCTGCCATTTGCATTCTAATTGTGTCCCAGTTGATTTTCCTTAGCTAGATTGAAAAAGAGTAGGAGGAGATTTTCAACTATCTGTATTCCATAGACTGACCCAAGGAAATAATCAGAGCCCTCTGATTTATTAGCATCTAGGATCAAAGTAATCTAATAGTTCTCTCCCATTGAAGAGAAAAAGTTGCTACAGTCTTAGATCTGAGCAGGAAGTGATCTTACCACAACAATAATACTTCATCAGGCTGTCATCCTCCTGGAAAGTGCATTGTAGAGATTTATTTGTCTTTACTGTCCAACATTCAATGTGTCATAACTATTGAATTACTAGATTATGGTCAGAAGTTTTTAGTTGTGTAAAATAGGTTGTATTTCTTGTAGGTCAATGGGCAGAAGTAGAAATCAAAGTTCAGGTGAAGATGATAGTTCTTCTGAAGATGATATGGACTGGAATGATAACATGCTTCTAGCAAGCCTTTCTATACCTCAGTTAGATGGAACTGCAGATGAAAACAGTGGTAAGTATATGTAAAAGGGTTTTGCATTTTTCTCAGAAACAATAATTCTTCATTGTGATTTCTGTGTCACATGTATGGGTTAGGTGCTTTGTAGAAACGTTGGATAGGAATCTTGCCCCACATATATCACAAAGTTAAGTTTAGGTGAAGCCGTTGAATTTGTTTTCAGCCTCCCCAATAATAACATAGAGGCAATATTTTCTAGTGGTTCACCAGCAAAAAATTTAAGTGGCCAGAATTAAACATAGTTGTCAAATGTTAGGAGCTTTCCATAACCTTGTTATGTTATAAATATTGTGGAATTTTGTGAATGTTATCTAAAGTGCCCCACATACCATGTTATTAGTCTCATAATGATCTTGTACTGCTTGATGCCCTTAGAATTTCTTTAATTATATTCTTTTATCATCAATAATTATTATTTGGCCATCTTTATACTTGCTGATATTTTAACCTCAGGGAGAAAATAGTAAAAAAAAATCATCTGTTCTGTTCTAGACAATCCTTTGAACAATGAAGGTTCCCGGACCCACACCTCTGTAATTGCAACAAGCAAAACTGTAAAGACTACAATTTTTCATAAAGATGCTGCTACTCTGGAACCCCCATCACCTGCTAAAATAACTTTTCAGTGTAAACACACAAGTGCCCTTTCTTCTCATGTTTTGAATACTGATGACTTAGAAGGTCTTACTCAACCAAGCATGACAGATATAAGACCTGACTTATCAATCCATTCTCTTTCAAATGAAAGTATTTACAACATGAAATACCCAGCATCCTTCAACAATATCCTCCATTCTGAAAAGCCACATCAGGAAAATAATAAAAGTGAAAAAGGCTCTGTTTTGTGTGAAGACATCTCCTCTGTAAGCAGACACTTGCCTAGCAGAAAGTATACTGGAATTAGAAAGGTTGCAAAGGATGTATCTCAGCATATGAACCACCAAATTAGTGAAAATATTCTGACAAATAAGTCTAACTTTATAGATTTAGTTTATTCCAAAAATAAAACATCTTCTGAAATAAATATAAAAGCAAACGCTACCGATTTAAATAGCCTTTTCCCAGCACCAGAAAACTGTGAAACTATGTCTTGCTCAGAGAGTAATCAGACTCTTATTCTTTCTCCTGAAAAAAGCACTGATGGAGATAGCCTTAATAACTTTAAACTTAGATATGAAGAATTTGAGGAACACAAGAATGAAAAAACAAATGTAAATCAACAGGCAGCACACTATATGTTCTTTCCTAGTGTAGTTCTTTCTAATTGTCTCAATCAGCCCCAGAAGTTGGGCCCTGTGACATACAAACTGCAACAAGGAAAAAAACAGTCTAAGCTAAAACGAAATAAAAAGAAAATGGTTCTTAGCAATCAGCAGTCTGCAAATGCCATGGATGCTTTATCCACAAAAGAAAGCTGCTATGTACAAGATAATGCAAGTAGCAATATTCCCGACAGAGACATTTTGTTACGGAATGATACTCAAGTTCATCATATGGTTTTTGAAAACAAAATGTCCACAGACACCAGGAACTATATTGATTGTCCTTTTGAAGATTTTGCTCAAGAATCTGAGGAAACGTTTGGACTATGTGGTAATAAATATACACTCAGAGCTAAACGTAAAATAAATTATGAAACTGAAGACAGTGAATCTAGTTTGGGCATACATAATTCAAAAATCACACTACCTCATTCTGTAGAAAATGATGAAAATGTGGATGGTTCTAAAAAATGTAGAAAACGAAGGCGACTTTCTAGAAAATTGCCACCTGTTATTATAAAATATATTATTATTAATAGGTTCAGGGGGCGGAAAAATATGCTTGTTAAGCTGGGAAAAATAGATTCTAGTGAGGAACAAGTCTTTCTTACTGAAGAGAAAATGAATCTATATAAGAAGCTTGCACCTTTGAAGGACTTCTGGCCAAAAGTTCCTGATTCACCTGCAACCAAATATCCTATTTATCCATTAACACCAAAGAAAAGTAACAAAAGAAAAGCAAAATGTAAGTCTGCCAAGAAAAGGCTGGGTGGGACGCCACAAAGTATAAAAAGTAAAACTATTAGAAGAACCCTATATTTCAGAAAAAGGACTCATGCCTTTCTTTCCCCTCCTCTGCCGTCATACAGTGCTGAAACTGAAGACTGTGACTTGAATTATAGTGATGTTATGTCTAAATTAGGTTTTCTGTCAGAAAGAAGTACAAGTCCAGTTAATGTATCCCCACCCCGTTGCTGGTCTCCCACTGAGCCAAATGCCGAAGAAATTGCGTGCAAACTAGAAAAAGAAACATTAGTGTTTAAAAATACTAATACTTTCAGCAGTAAAACTGTTAATCCCAATGTGGGAAAACATTTTCAGTCAAAAACTCAGGTTAAAAAGTGTAGAAAGCAATTTGCTAATGCTACTATAAGAAGCAACAAAAAAAGCAATCAGTCTAATAAACCTAGAAATAATTTAAAGAAAAAGTCAAGATCAAAACAGAAACAAAAATTTAAAAAAGTGTCCACATTGGTGACAATTGCAGATAGTCAAAATAGTATTCCTCCTGTAGCAGAACTTAAACTTACACCAAACCCCTGGGAGTTACCTGAGAATGTTAACCTGGGAAATTCACATCCAATTGGTTGTTCTACAGGACATCCATCTTCAGCACAGCTTTCATTAACAGCTAATGCCCAAGTAAATCCATTGATTTATTTCCAATCGTTGTTGGAAAATGAAAAGCCTATTGGACACCAAGGTTCCAGTTTGACAGAGGATCTTCATCCAGGCATAGCTTCTCTGATATCTGGAAGGGAAAAAGCCAAAATAAATTTCCAAAGATCTAACAGTCAGAGTAGTATATTTAGAATGGAAGAATCCTCAATTCAAAATAACGTATATGACCAGTGTAACTGTGTATCTCAGGTAGCACTGAATGCATACAATTCTAAGGATGCACTTAAAAAGACAGAAGAAGTTACAAATTCACAAAACAAACTTTTATCCTCTGTGGGAAAAGTAAATGAAAACTGTATTTCTTCTGAGGTGATCAATACTGATCAGATTCATCCTAGTAACTTCTTGTGTTGTAAAGATAATCAGCAGCAAATAGTTTATTTGTCAGAAGCAGCAAAGCATGCTGATCATATTTCTTTTTTAAAAACTTCTGAGGAAAGCCATGGATCTTATCAGTTACCAAAAAAATGCTTTGTAGCTTCTTTAAGAAGTCCAGTGAAAAAATTAGAATGGGAACAGAAACAGAGGGGGTTTATTTTGGATGTGTCACATTTTAACCCTGAAAAAAGTACAAAACAAAAGGTAATATCAGAAACAGTCTCTCAAGCTCAAACAGATTCTCAGTGTAAGAGCAAGGGTCTACTAACTCCTTCAGCATTCAGTGAAGGGCATTCTGGCTTAGCAGTTCTGAAAGAATTACTCCAAAAGAGACAACAGAAAATGCATATAAACAACATTCATGAACAAGCATCAGTTAAATCTCAGTCGAACATAGATGCTTCCTTCCCTCTTGATTCAAATAAACCATCTAAAAAACTTTGTTCTGTTACATCTCCAAGAAAGCCTCGTATTCCCAGGGATAAAAAATCTAAAGAAAAGGCGGTCAAGCTTTTAAAAGATTCAGCAAAACAACTAAGTAATAAAGCTGGCCATGTTACACCTGCTGATAGTTCCATTCTTTATTCAGATGCGGGTTTTGAAAGCTGTTACTCACTTGAAGATAGTCTGTCACCTGATCATAATTACAATTTTGATATTAATGCTATAGGGCAGACTGGATTTTGTAGTTTGTATTCTGCAAGTCAATTTGTCCCAGCAGATCAAAATTTACCACAGAAATTTCTGAGTGATGTAGCTCAGGACCATTATCCAGGTCAAACAGCAGAAACTGATTTTTTAAATCATAATAAAATATCTAAGGAAGAAAATATGCATAATTCAGATCCTCAATCTTGGTTAAGATCTGGCCAACATAGCCCTCAGCTTTTTGATAAAAGATGTTTGGAAAACAATGAAAATCTTCTCCACAATCAATGGAAAAACATTCTTCCATCTACGTCTCAACCTGGTTCACCAGCAGATGGTCAGAAGGCTGAAATGTGTCATAAAGAACAACTTCAATTGGATAGAAATATTATGAAGAAAGCAATTTTTCTTAATCTTTCATCTCCAAATGGTGATTGGAGTCAAAATCCCTTTAGAAAGGAAGTCATTTCTGAACCTGGACAATCGCTTGACTCAGTTAGTATTTCTTTTTCTTCTATTTTATCTTCCCCCGATGGTGAACTTATGGATGCTGCTTCTGAAGATTTAGAGTTGTATATTTCAAGAAATAATGAGGGATTAACACCAACCCCTGACAGTTCACCTAGATCTACAAGCTCTCCATCACAGTCAAAAAATGGGAGTTCTACAGCTCGTGCTGCTCACATCCTTAAACCTCTAATGTCACCTCCCAGTCGTGAAGAAATCATGTCAACTTTATTAGATCATGATCTGGCAGAAACAATTTATCAAGAACCTTTTTGCAGCAACCCCTCTGATGTACCTGAAAAGCCAAGGTAATGTGGTTATATAGATAGTCAATAGGACTTTCTGTAGTCATATTTCTCTTTTTTTATATCATTAGAAATGTTTACATTTTTACATAAGAATTAAAAAGTTGGGTACAATTTAATATAGCCTTCCTTTCTGGACCCATAAGGCTTACAAGGTGAAGGCTAGAGCTACATAAAATCACAATTACATTTCAGCTATAAAAGTAAGACTCCAGTTTATTTCTGTAGTTAAATAACCATTATGAACATGACATGTCAGAATGATTGGGTATTACTCAGAAGTATTTAAATGAAACTGGATAAATTACCATTTTAGAAAAATATTCTTGGGTAACAACAAAGTTATTTATAATCAATTATCTTAAATTTACTAACTTGGATGTAATATCTTAGAACCTAAAGGGTTTTGACTTAAGTTTATTTTTTTGCTTAGATAATTTAACCACATTTTATTATTTATTGTATATTTGACTTGTATATTTTATTGTATATAGTAATTTTGTATTGAAGATAATGCTTTTTCCTGGTAAATCAGATTCTCTGTTCTTTACTGCTCTATACTTTCCAAATCTGAGATGGAGGTTGAAGACCTTCTAGTATAGATTTGAGGGCTTCAGTAGAGGATAGGAAAGTTTCCATTATACAATAAATGTATACGTGCATGGTATTAGATAGAGAAAAACAGTAAGGACAAATAACACTGCTAGTAAAATAAATTCTGTTTATGAGAAAAATAATTAAAGTAATTATTTTACAGAGAGATTGGAGGAAGAGTACTTACAGTAGAATCTAGACTTCCAAATGATCTACTTGAATTTGAAGGAGATTTCTCTTTGGAGGGACTACAACTCTGGAAGACTGCATTTTTGGCAATGGCACAGAGTCCTAGGCCAGGCTCTCCCCTTCGAAATAGCCAATTCTCTACTGATAAAAAACAAAGGAACACCCGTAAAATTAATGACAAAAAGATAGTAATCATGCCTTGCAAATGTGCACCAAGCTACCAGCAAATTCAGTCATGGCTTCAAGCCAAAGAAGATTACGAATATTTTAAAAAAAGAGCTGTCATCAGATCAATTGAAATGGAGAAGATTGATGAGAGTTTGACCAATATGTCTTTGCCTAAGAATCTATGTCATCAGATAGTCAAGGTTGCTGTGAGTTCTGGTATACCAAGCAAACCTGCTGTACAATCAGAAGATCTGTGCTTTTCATCTTCAAATCCCATATCACCTCAAACTATGGAAAGGTTTGGTGTAAATATCTCTGAAATGAGTAAGACTATCGTTAAAGTAAAGACAATGCCACTTGTCACTGCAGCAATAGATAAGGACAAAAAAGAGGAAGATTATACCAATTATAGTTCTCCTGATTCATCAGTACTTCCTCCCTGGCAACAAGTCGTATCCACCGATTCTAAGCAATCTAATTTAGAAGACTCAGAGGGTGTATTGTCTTCTCTAGAAGAAAATAAATCTGTAGCTGAGAAAGAACAGAAATCTGTCAAAAAGGAAAGCAAAATACCATTCTGTGTCTCCCCATTGAGCAAAGAACCGGATGGCAATTCTGATACTTGCTTTCATAGTACACCTATCAGGGAGCATATATCTCAAGGAATACCAGAAGCACTTGGATATACTCCATTATCAGGTAAGCTTATGACCAAAGAAATGCAGCAATTAAAAATAAATTCAGTCAGTTACTGTATTATTTACTTGTTATATTAAGTTTATTATGGTTGCCCACCCCAAAACACCTGAGTGGCTTACAGTGTCCAGATACACAATTTAAAAAGTTAAAAGCATGAAACAAAAAGTAGCAGCCCAAACTAAAAACAACCAAACCAATAAAAATCTGATGAGTTCCACAGAGACACTCACCTCAGACTTGGTCTTTAGAGCCTGGAGTCCCAGGAAAGTTAACACCATACTTATTTTGAGAGTGCTGTTCCAGAGGGCAGAGTCAGAGAAGGCACACTTCTTCAATTCCTCAAGATGACAATTCTTAATTGAGGGGACCTGGGGCCTATCTATTCTGCCTGAATGTACCAGATAGGTAGAAAGTATTAAAAGATAGGTGGTCCCTGAGAAAATGAGCCCCTATGTCATAAAGGGTTTTATGGGTAACCGATATTTTGAATTGCACTCTGAAGCCAACTGGCAGCCACTGCAGTTTGTATAGCAGTAATGACACATGGGCATAATTAGATACCATGATTGCTCAGGCCATTGCATTTTGAAATAGCTGTACCTTTCAGATTGTCTTCAAGGGCAGCCCCATGTAGAGCACATTTCATATTTCAGTCATTAGATGGACCAGGGCATGAGTAACAACTATATGTAGGACCTCTTAGTTGAGGAAAGGAGACAACTGGCACACAAGATCAATTTGTGCCTCAACTGCCACCTGCTCATCAAGCAGTAGCTGTTAGTCCAGAAAGACCAGAGAGTTGTTTACTAATCTCAAATCCATCCAAGACCAACAGTGAAAACATACCCAACACAAGGAAACCCAAAACTGCAGCCACTCAGTCTTGTCAGGCTTGAGCCAAAGTCTGTTTCTCTCCATTCAGACCTAAATGGCCTCCAGATGCTGATTTAGTAACTGACCATTTCAGCTGTGCAGCCTAGAGTTGAGATGCAGAATTAATGAATTTGCAACATTTTTACCTAATTTACATAAGATCAAAATAAAATGATCCAGTGTCATTCCATGATTTAGTATTGGGGCTAACGTTTGCTTGTTTCATGTACAACATGTATTCTAACTGGAAAATACTCTGTTTTTATTCACTATTTGAAGTTGCCAGTGATTGAACCAGTAGCTTTCTGAATGCAAAGCATCTGCTCTGCAACTTTTGAATTAAAATAAACCTTTGAAGTTTTTGTACATAATTTAGTCCATTGTACAGAATACAGAATAACAGATTTGGAAGGGACCTTTGGAGGTCATTGTAATATTCCTGACAAGAAACTGTACAGTTGTACCATGAATTGAAGTTAATTCAGAGTTGTATTTAGGTAATTTGGTCTTAAAGTTTACTTGTTTTGTTAGTATGTATGCTCATTATATTTTAAGCTGCTTAGAGCTGTGTAACTGAAATGCATAGAAATTTTTATAATACAAAGTAATATTTTTTTTCTAGCCATTGGACGAGATATTCAGAAGTTTAGTTCTAGACGAGGAAGAAATGTTGATGCACTTCGTAAAGTACTTTTAACAACACAAATTAAGGTAAGAAGAAGGAATGATGTCAAGACTGCTAACATAGGATGTTCTTGCTTGCCATATATGAAGAAGCAAACATGTTTTATTTAGCCTGCATATCACTTCTAGAGTTAAAGCAGACAATGTTAGAATAACAGGTGGGAAAGTGTAATAGTTAACCACAACAATATTTCAGTACAGCATTGCCAAGGTCAGCTGTAACCAGAGGAATTACGGGAGGGACAGTTCACACTTCAAACTAATTGGAGAACGTGATTGATGACTGTAAAATGAAGGAGTGAGTTATGCTTTGTTATGGATGATTGGGGGTGGGAGGATTCAGTTTTTGGCTTCATTATGTACCTGCCGAAGCTATGTAGCAATAAAAGGATTCTTTAAGGTAAATAAAGCCTCAAAGTTCTTTGAAAAGCTGCTTCTTCGGAACCATGACACATGAAACTTTATACTCACTTGGGTTTTGATTTTTGTCTTTTAAGTTTTGTTTTAAGATCATCCTGCTTTGTTGCATTCTAGTTTACTGCTTTGTGGAAGTTTATATGAAAGGGCAGGCTGAAATTAGCTTGGGAGAGTAAAATAAATACCTAGTGAAAATTGCTTAGGAATTATTTGTAAAATGACTTTCTGTGATACACCATATCAGAAATCACTTTTAGATTCATTTCTCCTGACTTAATACGAAAACTTGTTGCTAGATGTTACAAAAGTATGCATCTCCTATTGAAAATGCATTTAAAGATTACACTGATCGTGAAGAATATTTAATGCTTTTTTTGGAACCTGAACTTTCCACGTTTGAAGAATACATATGACATCTTGAGTTTGATATTTTTGATTGAAGGATATGTTAATAAACATTAGCAACAACCTAGGAAACAATTTCTGTGGTATAGGTTGCAATTTATGTGGCGGTAACATACCTGTAAATGCTAAAACCGCAGTATTACTGATGCAGTCAGTATTAGCTGTGCAGCTATTCCCAGTCTTATGTAATCAGCTATAATTGAGTGCAGCATATTGAAGAGGAGAATGGTTCCATGTGGTTATTTCAGAGACACGTTCCTGGTATAAGTCTTGTATTAAACGAAAGAAGCTTCCATTGTAGTTGTGAAAAAAGCATTAGAAAGTATAACAATATGGCAGTGCTTTTCTACCTGGAATATGATCTGAGTATTTATTTATACCCACCAGTTGAATGGAGATGAACAAGATTGTGAGAGTTAAATTATTTAAATTATCAAAAAAATAGTCTTAATTATTAGAAGTTTGTTGTTTTATTTAACAGAATCAGTTCGCTACTATAAATAATCAAAAGAAAGAAACTTCTCAGATTGAAGGACCATCTTTGAACAATTCTTACGGTTTTAAAATAAGTGTGCAAAACCTTCAAGAAGCAAAGGCTTTACATGAGGTAACTCATTTTTTTATTGAAAATGCTTTACATACCCAATATATGTTTCTCAGATCATTTTTGAAGTTTTCAAAATGAAAGTACTTGTCAAGATTGGCGAATATTCATAGGCAGACACTAATTTATTCATTATCACTAAATTACATGATTTTATTGATTCCTGAAAAAGTTCACATTAATCAGCTAAAGGATAAACTCATGCTTGATTGTTGATAAAGGTTTTGCTTGTAGTGTTTTTTCAAATTATTTTAACAAAGCTAATAATATAAACTTTTCTGTGTAGGTACAGTATCTTACACTGCTAAGTATAGAATTGCATGCTCGAACAAGAAGAGATTTGGAGGCGGATCCTGAATTTGATCCTATCTGTGCTTTATTCTACTGCATCTCATCTGACACACCATTGCCAGATACTGAGAAAATGGAAATCTCTGGTGCTGTAGTGATCGATAAAGACAGAGCAAGAACTATCTCAAGTCAAGGTCTTTATTTCATTTTGTTTTCTTTAAAATTAATGTCAATATTTTGAATTGATTGTATTTAGGTATTAATAAACATAATAAATAAAAATGTGGTTTTGAAGGAGGTTTGCTAGTGTTTAAATTCATGTCATCTCATTGTAGAATCACGGACTTATAGTAGGTGGTTTCCACCTTATATCTTTTTATGAACATTTGCAAGGGCTGTAATGCTTAACATCTACCTAAGTGTATATTAAACAATGTTTAATATCTTGTAGCACGCTCCTGCAGAAGTCCTGAAGATATAAAGAGGAAAGCATACCCTAGATGGCAGGCCTCAAAACTCTTGTGCTGAACTAGTCCTTTTTAATTTCCTGGGACTGTTCAAGAAATTCAGTTTTGGTAATCTGTCTAAATTGGTTTGAAGAAAGGTAGAACATGGAATATGTTAAATGTTGCATAAGGGTTGTTGTGTGGTTTTCTGATCTTTGTAGGGTCTAAAGAGGGCCCTTATTGTATTGTACCTTTTTGGCTTTGTTTAGACCAGTGATACTCAACCTGTGGCTCTAGAGCTGGATGCTCTTGAGGCCCTACAGGCGGCTCTCGCAGTGTAGGCATCTGATCGGCGCTCCACTCTATCAGGCAGCGCGGGGAGCACTGACCAAAGGACCGGCAGTGTGGGAGTCACTGAAGTACCTCCTCCCATAGGAGGAAAGCGAAGGAGCTGCTGGGATCCCCCTGCCAGGTAAGAATAGAAATCACTCCAGCCCAGCAGCCATGGGAAAGAATGGGAATCTTCCCTTTTTTTCCCCAGCAACCAATAAGGAACAAGGATAATAACAGCAATGGAGAAAAAAATTGATATGCCATGACATGGTTCAGTAAATATTGCATGTGGTGATGAACACCACCAAAAATTAGGTAGCACCATGAAGGAAAGATTGCAATGTTCATGTTTGATGTTATGCTCTGCAACAGTTAATGGTGAAGTGGCTCTCCAGCTGTTAAAGGTTGAGTACCACTGGTTTAGGCTAGTGAAAAAACCTTAAACTTAATTGAAAAAATAAAATAGTAAACTCCTAGATTTATATTCAATAAGTTTATGCTGTTATTAAAGTTCTGAATAACACAATGTAACATGATAACAAAACATATCTTTTCATCCCCTTTTATTTCTGGATATTAAGTAATTCTTATTCTTACCTTTAGCATCCTTTGATAACATTTTTCTTTAAAATATTTAACTTTAAAGCAATAGATTGTTTTTATTAAATTATGTCCTTCTAGAAGCTGCCTTCAGAAACTGGAAAGAAAACGTATAGACTGAATTCAACCATATTAGATTTAGCACATTTTCTTTAAAAAAAACATTGTATTTAATGTTGCAGAGTTATTAGTACTGAATATTTGATTTATTTAAGATACTGTCGGCTGACAAAGTAAAATCTCATTTTGATTATTCTACCATAAACTTTTTAAATTCTAAAAACACATTGACTAATGTTGGACCATTATAACAAAAATCACGATCAAATTGAAACAGAAATATCTATGAAAGTGTTTCAATCTCAACTTGATTTTGGCCATATATGTGTTGTGTGGCTGTGTAAAAAATAATTTACTTGGAACTAGAAGTAATAAATGTTTTTAATTGTTTTGATGTGAATATCAATTAATTTCTAACGATATTGAATATTTTTTTCCATATGCCCTAGGCCTTAGGTTACATAGTAGTTGTGAAAAGCCATGTTTCATAATGTTCACTGATCATTCCTAATCTCAGTTGATTATCATAGTCCTGCACTGTCCTCAAGGAGAGTTTTTACCCTATCTTACATTGAAATGTTCAGTAGCTACTTCTGTCTAGAATCCTTCCCATCAGCTTATTTCCTGCCTGTATGAAGAATACCTGGTAAAGGATAGTCCATGATCTTTTGTATAAGAGAAAGCAAGGTGCTCTTTGCACAGAGAGCTCAGTGCTTGGATACCAAGGCAGTTTTGTTAATGGCATCTATATTATTTATATTTTATTGTTTATATTTAGATCCCGCCCTTCTCCTTGCGGACTCAGGGCGGCTAACAACCAGATAAAAATGCAATCCCAAAACTACAGATTAAAACATAGTTAAAAACAAATATTAATTAATACTCTCCCTCTTTGCCATGTGTTAGATCAGCAATATTAACCTAGCGCATATTGATAGAGATTAATGTAGCATGGTTTTCTTCCTCTGAATTAGGCATATTCATAATGTAGAATAACAAAGATTGGTAGCAGGAATTCAAATCTAAAGAAAGATTTTAGTATCATTATAGTAAATAACGCAGCAGTCATTTTTTCTAGTATGGATTAATAAAATTGTGTTTATGATAATTTATTGTGATATATGTTTGTGAAAAGTTACAGCATATGAATCTTAGAAAAACCAGTGGTGTAGCATTCTAAAAAAAATTCAAAAACACGTATATGCTTTTCAATATAATAGAATTAAATGCAAAATTGACATGAACTTGTTCATGCTTTGTCTGCAGCAGGTGGAGGAAGGGTACTGGAATACTGTTTGTACTGCTCACTGTCAAAAGTGAAACGACCATGTTTTTCTTAAGAAATAAATGCATTTCAATTTGCTTTTCAGGTAATAGAGAACATGCCCCTTTGCTTGCAAGATCTGGTATCTCAGGGTTGGAAGTCTCATATGCTACTGATGAGAGAGCACTTTTCCAGGAGGTAGTGAATATTATTAAAAGGTAGTATTCTTTTTTTTTTCTCCATCTTATAAATTCCTGATTAAGTTTGTTCAAGTTTTGGTCTCTCTCTTCTCTTTCTTATGTCCCCATATTTTAACACTTTTATTTTGTTAAATGTTTGCTTTGGGTCTTCATAACAATATATTTATCTTTTAAGGTACAGTATATTTATTCAGATCTCTAAACCAGAATTCACATCAGTGCTACTGAACTTATAATATCCTTAAGATGCATGTGAAATCTAGAAAACTTCTTACTGTCTTAAAATACAGCTTTAAAAAATCTACCAATAGGCAGGAAAGAGGTGATTTTTCTGACAACTTCATATGAAAACTCATTGCTCCTAGTGATACAGGCAAAAATAAATAGGTAGGCATGATTTTTTTTTTACATATGTCTTCTCCAAAGGGAAACTTCTCCTTTTCCAAATTTGGTTTGGTGTATCATTTTCAAGTTTCTTACATGCTCTTATAGCATCCTCTGATCATGCACTTATAGAAGTTCAGATGTGTCTTTCTTCGGG
The DNA here is from genome assembly GCF_001527695.2 of Protobothrops mucrosquamatus. Taxonomy (NCBI): domain Eukaryota; kingdom Metazoa; phylum Chordata; class Lepidosauria; order Squamata; family Viperidae; genus Protobothrops; species Protobothrops mucrosquamatus. The sequence continues at coordinate 511,463 of NW_015386692.1, forward strand.
TCAACTGCCAAAGCTTTGAAGTCTTATTTTATCCAGAAAGCTAAACTTTGAAACTTCTGGCTGGAATACATTCTCAAGGAAAATGTGTACTAGGCAGAGTACATTTGCAATTCTCTCTCTCTCCAACTAGAAAACTTCTGATGAGAATGGCATTGACCAAATCCAGGAAACCAGAATACTAGAGTTGCTGAAAGCAACCAGCAAAGGGTGGGTCCTGACAAAGCAGCGGATTCCTGTTCAGAGAAGACAAAATTACAGGTAAGGAAATTAATTTTATCTTTCTCTTTTTTGGGAATCCGCTGCTCCGTCTGACTTACAAAACAACTTGGAAATTGCAATTTTAATTTTTTAAAATCTTCCACCATTTTGGAAGCATAGGAAAAATACCACTTGTCTGCATAAAAAAAAATAATCATTCCAAACAACAGAACATTACAATTTTTCTTTATCTCTGAAGATCAAAAAACGAAGACTTGACAGCTGAAGGCTTCACTGAATGAAGAAAGCACACTGATTTCTCTATCATGAAAAAGACAAACCAAACATCTGGGTTGTTACCTGGTAAACACTTTTTGAAATGCTGTATGTCAGCTTCTAGGACTGGCCAATGACTGAAGTATGATGTGTATTTTCAGATATTTTTGATACAATATTTTTACTGTTTGAGGGATAAAAATTACACCCCCTCCAAAATCAAGTTGATGCAAGACTTTCAGTCAGTGGTTTCATTTAGCAAAATAATAATTCTATGTTGATATGTATGGAACTATATTTCAAATAAATTACCTCCTGGATTTGAGTATATTTGAAATTTTTATTACTTTTCTTTCCCAACCTATTATTTTTGGCTATGACATTAATTTCATTAAATATTATATTGGACAAAACAGTGTTCAAAATAGGTTTTGTTGCTAATATTATGAATTATTACTGGAAAAGTAATACGTTTTGTTGGATTTAGTAGAAACTGGAGAACTCTTAAATGAGACAAAGACACGAATTAGGATATGTTAATTTTCATTTTCTAGTTCCAGTCAGCTTCATATAAAGATCATGCTATATTGTTTTGCAGATAAAATAAATATAAGAATGGTTTAAAATATGGTTTAGATTTAAACTTTATGTAGTTTGCCTTGCCAATTGAAAGCTAGGTAATTTTTGAATGTGTATGTTGTCTCTCCTTTGAAACAACTTAATGATTGACCTATTAATTGTGGTTTATGTTGCTCAACCTAAGAACTATAGTTCATTTTAATTTTGATTAGTGGAAACAAGCTATTTTAACCTATACTTTACAAACTTTCTTGTTCCCTCCTATTATTACTAAAATGATTTTTTTTATTTGGATGACACATTAAATTGTTGTTAGTTGAAATGAAAATTTCATAGCTTTACTAGAACAGCAAAGAGAAGAAGAAATGATCAAGCTTTCACTACAACCTTATAATTATAATATAGAGTTTAATAATCTTTGATGTCCATAAACTGCATGTGGTGGAAAAATAAAATTTAGCAGAACAGCTGAATAAATGCTGATCTCCTAGTATATATTCAGTGTACTTGACTACAATTTTTATTGTTTGGTTATCAGTAATAACTGAAGAATACAAAACAAATGTGCAGAAATAGCCAAATGGTTTCTGAAATGACCAGTGCAAAAAACATATTTGTGGACTAAATCTGAGGCACACATATATGTGCCTATCAAAGAAACTTATAAGTTATTTAGTTAAACTGCAGTGGCTTTCTCCATGAAGGTTTTTAGTTTATAAACTGAGTTCCTGTGAATTCTATACCAACAATTAGAATTGAGAATGGAATAAAAAGAAACCTAATAGCTGTAACTACTCACATTACATCAGTAGTGACCTTTTTAATGTGGAATAACACTAGCAATAAATATGTAGCATTTCTGTAATCAACCAAGTTACATATCTTAATTTTAAATTCCAGCAAAATTTAATAAATACTTTGTTTGTCTTATCAAGATGCTGAAATTATTCAGTCAATCCATCACCACATTAATACAGATAAGATTTTCAGGTATTAAAGTTGGATAAAACAGTATGACATAATTTAGATTTCATATAAACTTCTTCTGATCCGTGGCTTACTTAGTGAAGTTTTGGCAAAATTTGCAAACAAAATAAGTAGAACTATTTTACTTATCAGTCTATTTATTTATATATCTCAGTCCTATCTACTGTTATAGACTAAGACTCACCAACATGTCAGTTAGGAGTCTTTTATATGATTTGCTACAACGTAATTGGAGAACCCGACTAATATAATGGTCGAGGGATTGATTATCACAAGGAAGCCCAGGTTCAATTCCACTCTAAGCCGTGAAAGCTCATTGGATGATTTGAGATCAGTGGGGAAAATTTATGTAGTCTGTCTTGAACTCCTGGAAAACAATGCATGCTCTAAATGTTATTTAATTGAAAATACTGGATTTGAATTTGGTAATGTGCACAGAAATACTATCTGTCAAGTTAGTAATATCCATCATAAACATTAGGGCAATAATAGGTGCCCTACTTTTACCTATGGAAGACATCATCATCAATGTTTATGACTCCATTGAAGAAAAGCTGATAATAAAGAGTTCATATTGTTTTATATTGTTATATACATATATATACATCCATACATAACTCCGTGGTTACAAAACAACTAGAATTAAAGTAACTGAAATGTTTAAGAGACTACAGAGCATATGCACCCAATTGTTGCTATTTATTCAAACTTCTGTTATTTCAGAGTATCAGAGAATTGTGTTACTGTTTGAATGAGATGGGTCATCCTGAGAAGACCCCCCAAAAGATTCAGTTAGAGTAAGAGCTCAATTTCTGCCTGTCAAAAAGATCCCCCACCCAAAAAGAGATGAAACTAAAGACACACAGAAAAATATTGTATAAAGGCTGTTATAATTTTAAGCATCCAGGGATTTTTTTTTCCTATAAAAATGCCCCTCTGGCTTAGTTTGCCTTGATTTTTGTGTAGAAAAAAAAACTTCAAAAACTTGTTGCACTAAAAAAAAATCCTTGACACTCTGCTTTATGTTACCTAGTGCACATAGCGTATTCCCACTGAGCTAGTCAATATCTTTAGGTCTAGTTTTCCATGTAGAGAAAATATGTTATAAGAAGCATTCATTCATGTATGAATCCACCAGCAGAAGCTTTGGTATGCTACAATTCAGGCACAGAATTAATGTCTTGATAAGAATGAAATTATTCTCAATATAAATATTCATTTTCTGCATAAGGGTAAGCAAAATAGTTTTGGACATGTATATATTTTTTCAGCCAATGTTTCTGTTAAATGGATTCTTGATTATTTATTTTTACTAAGTAATTAGCATTAGAACAGTCATCTATCACGTGGATCAAAACTTTTATCTGAATGGAAAATTACAGATTTCTAGTCATGCAAAGCTTGCTCAGAATTGATAGAAATGTTCATCTTATTTGAAGTAAGACCATTAGGAATCTTGCCAGCATTCATCTGAATACATTGTTTATGAGAATTAAAGCTTTCAGACTGTCTTTTTAAATCAAAACAGAGAATTTATTAATTGGAAACCAAAATGTTTTACATCTAATTTGGTATGGCTAACAATCTACTAACACAAGGCTATTTGGCCTTTTTATTTTTAGGTGAAAGAGATGCAAAATAAGTTTAAGGCGATACAGGGATCTATCATTGTAAATAAAAGCAAGTCAAATATTTACTGAACTTTTTTTTAGAAAATTAATCACTGCAAATAGCAGCCAGCTTCTCTTTTCCTACTGTGAAAAAGAAGTAATTTTTTACATTGGACTACTTTACTCAGTTTCTCTGGAAACTAATTTGTAGAATAACTCACACATTAAAAATGAAGTGTAGTAGCCATAAAAATTACTCTATTTTACATATTTTATAGCATAACCTAAAATAAACAGACATTTAACATTTCTGATCTATAAAAATGGTTTCTCTGATGTAGAAACTGTTTTTTTAAATTTTGAAAAAATGCTGCCTTAAGAGTAATAAAACAGTAATCCTTTTTTTAGACTAAGTTATACATTCATACATTGAAATCTACTATGAAACTAATGAGTTCAGTGATAACCCTGTGTACTTTTTTCCTTTTAACTGGAAATTCAATCCATTTATTTTGTTTTTTAAAAAAAAGAACCAATGTTCTCCAGCTCCATGATGCCTTTAGTCGAGAGGACTGAGCTTTTTTTAAAATTCAAAAAAACTCCAGGTTCCAAAATAATTTGTCATCTTCACTTGAATTTCAATTCAATTATTTGATAAATAATGACAATACAGGTGGTCCTCAATTTATAACAGTTCGTTTAGTGACCATTCAAAGTTATAACGGCACTAAAAAAAGGTGACTTATGACCATGTTTTACACAATCACTGCAGTATACCCATAGTCCCTTGATCAAAATTTAGATTCTTAGGCAACTGACTCATATTTATGATGGTTGCAGTGACCCGATGTCATGTGATCACCTTTTGCAACATTCTAACAAGCAAAATCAAGGGAGAGCCAGATTCACTTAAGTGTGTTACTAACTTATCAACTGCAGTGATTCATTCAACAACTGTGGTAAGAAAGATCGTAAAATGGAGCAAAATTCACTTAACAACTGTCTCGCTTAGCAGGAATTTTGGGCTCAATTGTGGTCATAAGTGGAGGACTACCTGTACACAGTACTTAAGATCAAATTCGTATACATTTTTCCACACATAGGGAATTAAACTTCTTCACCAAATAACTATATGTATTTAATTTAGTGACATTTGCAGCTCTAATGAATAAATTTAAATTAAATAATTGCTAATATAAAGACATATCTTTCTGTTTTTAGGTATGATCCAGATATTTTGTTAGGCTATGAAGTCCAAATGCATTCTTGGGGATACCTCTTACAGAGAGCTGCTGCTCTGGATGTTGATTTATGTCAGATGATCTCTCGTGTTCCAGGTGTGTTTGTGAACCATGTGTTAATTATGAGTCTTCTGTCCATTTTTTGAAATGACCATTAGCTGGGTGCATTCCTTGTATTCTGCCCCTATAGCAAGCTGTTAATTTATCAGTTTAACAGGGAAATTTGGCTTACTAAATTTGTGACGTTGGATAGCTGTACCCATATTCTATTTCTAACCCTTATTTCTGATAAGGGACAGAAATAGGAGGTGCAGCTATCAAAATAAGCAGCATATGAATCTAATGTGAATAAATTAAGGTCACCTTGTTATTCCATACTTAGTTTATCAACCTGATGTTTGGCAGCAGATATGAAGTATAATTGCCACAGAGGGATAGGAAATCAGATTTTTATTACCTGTGAACACAAGCCAAAGGTATGCATTGTTATGACATAAATTCAGACCTGCAGGTCTGTTTCTTAAAGTGTTATGATTCTTCTCCTGTCTCAGTAACGCAAGGAAAAAAATGAGAATTGCATTTGTATCCTTAAGTTGAAGTGTAGCATACAATTTGCCAGGATGATTTATTACCATTTTAGTAAACTTAGATTTAAGCATGAATGTTTTGTTCTGATAAATGCACCTTTAGTATTTATCATTAAATTTATTTATTTTTTATTTTAGATGATAAGAAAGAGAACAGATTTGCTTCAGATCTAGATGAATATGGAGCAGATACAATGAGTGAAATAAACATTATTGGAAGAGTTATATTAAATATCTGGAGAATTATGAGACATGAGGTAACATCTGGCAAAGTTATAAAACTTGGAAAAGGGCAATAGGATTATTAGGTGTATATAAATTCAAATTATTATAAAATAACATTTTCAAAGAGTTTATTCTGAAATAAACTACTCATTTTCAGAATGATAGAAATATGTTTTATGGATTTTTCTTTATCTGGGCAGCTTACTTGCTTCTAAGTAATAAAATAAATACATCTTGATACTTGTATTCTTTCACTGTTGTAAAGTTCTATCCAAAGCACATAGGGAACAATTTCTTTGACTACTTTTGCTGACTTCAGAATACCACAGAGAGTATCAAATTTGGTTTGAATTATTGCATTGTGGAGGAAAAGAGTAAATAGCAAAGGTTAAGTAGAGCAAAATACTATTAGATACCTACTGCTGGATAATTCAGTAGCATATCCTGGTTAATCTTTTGGCAGTATTCTGCTTAAAGACCAGTTGCTTACTAACCTAGCATTATTTCACTTGAAGTATATTAATTAAACTTGTCTGTGTAGTGTCAGTCTAAGTCATTCTCTTCTATTGTAAGTCATTCTTCTCCAACCTCGTGTGTCTGATGTGTTGAGTATTATTTGAGTGTAATCATTCCTTCAAAGATGTTGTTGAAGGATGAATCTGTTGTCAATAGATGTATATAGATAAACTACATTATACAAGAGAGACAATAAAAAACCTAGGAAGGAAACAAAAACACTATACATCCCCTCCAGCAGCCCACATAAGGGTAAGCAGGAACAGTCATGCAGTCTGGAAGAAAACCACCAAGCTCAAGAGAGCACAAAGGACCCCACAATCATGCAGAATCGCCAGTGAGAAAACCACTTCCCCACCAAAGTGGCAGAGCAAATACTACATATAAATAGGCAGCAAACCCCACAGTCATTTGCCTTGATGATGTTACCTAGTTGGATAATAAAACATCTGCAAGCAAGCATCCAAGCAGCAAGAACTCCCAACAGTTCAATCCTGAACTATAGGTATTCTCTTCCATTGAATATAAACTCACAGAATTTCCCAGCAGTGTCCTATGGGTAACCATCAGTTTCTAAATATTTTGATTTTTAAAATCAACTCTTTTTCTTTAATCGTGCTGTAATTAATTTTATAGGCTAATTTGTTCTTTAGTGTGTTATTTAGAATTTTGTAATGATGAGGTAATAACTATCACATAAAATGTGGTTTTTCCATATTCTTAGGGGGAAAGCAAATGGTCTCTGCTTTTTGAGTGGAAGAGGGGCAATTATGCTAGTTGGGTGAGAGATACTGAATCAGGGTTATTTTTTCAATTGTTTTAATGTGGCCTTAATATCTGACTATGGCTGAGACAGATATAAAAATAGAATTGAAGCACATTCATTGCTGATTTTTCTCCCATCTAGCTTTTCTTGCAATGCTCATTGCAATGCATCAATAACATATTAGTTATTGGTTGATAGGGATGGGAAATATTTTTAGCTGCATTTCTGATTAGCTTAGTGATGCAAAGCCTGTCAAAATTCAAGGTCACTGTGAGAGCACAAGGTGTCTCTGTGGCATAAAGGGTTTGAACTTGCTTCCTTCAACATTCTCCCAGCATGTGTTCTGAGATTTTGGTCAGTATTTAGGCTGTTTGAAATCTGAATCCTTGTCCTGTTTTGTACCAAACTCTTTGTAAAATGAAACTATTAAAAGTTGTGGCAATTTTCAACCTATTCTCTGTGTAATTGTTCTATAGAATTCCATTCCAATAGAATCAATTCCATTCCTGGATATAAACTATAGAAAAATATAATCATCCAAATTTTCTATTTTTTTAGGTGGCTTTGACCAACTATACATTTGAAAATGTGAGCTTTCATATACTTCATCAGCGTTTCCCACTCTTCACTTCTCGTGTTCTGTCTGATTGGTTTGACAACAAGGCAGACACCTATCGGTAATTGTCTGTAATGATCATTTTAAAATTAATTGCCTAGTACCAAATGCGATTACTATATATATATTAGAAAGGAGAAATTATAATTGTAGTTCCAAACTGAAGTTGTAAATCAACAGGTCATCATTATATATCAGATCTCCATATTCGTCTTCCTGATGTCATCAGGCACATTTTGAGATTGATCAAATTGCTTCCAGTCTCCCCCTGATCTTTTTCTCTTCTGTTGGAGGTGTGAAAAAGAGAACTTGCATTCTAGATTAATTGCTTAGAATGTCATTCTGGACCTTGAACTATATTTAATTGTGGTTTGTTTAGGAAAGACATAGCATGACTAGTGGAGTAATCGTGTCCTATATTATCAAACGACTCTTGAATTTATCAGATTCAATTCAGAACAAGCCTCAGTTTTTTAAAAAAAAATATGAAGTGGACAGTTTAGGTTGTTGCAAATATGAGGCTTGGTGCTGCTTGTTTTCATAGTGTTTTAGCTCTGTTATAAGTCTGTTCATTGAATAGAAAGGTGTTATGCTATCTAAAAGTAAATTGGCTATACAATTAATTAAGAATACAATAAGCTTAGTAAACACTCTACTTTTACATTTAAAATACAATTCCCATGGAATTGGCTGAAATGCATGAAAACTTATATGATACGAATTATCAGGTCAATGTTATTGTAAGCAAATAGAATTTAATCTATTTAACTTGCAGTTATCTCACATTGTCTCAAATCTTCAGAAGACAATTTGTATTCTGAGGTAATAGGCGATAATAGGTGGTAATCAATAACAAAGATTTTTTTAATTGTCTAAAGATTCACAGTGCAGCTTTTGCAGCTTTATGGAAATTTGCCACAGAAAAAAGTGGCAGCATTTGGTATTCCCCATGCTCCTCACAACTTTTTTTTTTTTTTACTTTCCACAGAGAGGTACGTTAGGTCACCTAGATACTGTACCACCAGCTGATCGCAGTAAACTACGATTGACACATCTAAATAAGACATTTGCACCTTTGTGCATGAAGAATCTTTTCCATAGTGATTGTAGAGAAAGCCAATAGTATAACTAAATCTGAAATACATAAGTGTTTGTATTCCAGTAAAGCCATCATATACCAGTTTTGTTCACTTTTGTTTCAAAAAGTAATACTATACTGCTTTCCATTTTTAAAATTCATAGCAAATTCTTGGGCTTTTTTTCAAAATACTCTTTTGTAATTTAGTTTTGAAGGTTTTACATATTAATGATTTATTTTAAAGGTGGAAAATTGTTGATTATTATATCAGTCGTGTTCGTGGGAATATACAGCTATTGGAACAAGTGGACTTGATTGGCAGAACAAGTGAAATGGCAAGGCTGTTTGGAATTCAGTTCTTGCATGTATTGACAAGAGGATCACAGGTAATCTTTAATTGCTTTGATTTAATTGTTTAAAAATGAACATATCCTTTTTAATTCATAGAGAATTATAGTAAACATAAACAATCACTTTATGTTACAGACAATGATTGCTTTAGCCAATCATTTATATTGGTTCCAGGTCTATCCCTTCCTCTTTGAGAAGAGAGTTAACTTTTTTCTTGGTAGAAGTAGACACAAATACTTTTGGTTCCTGAATTAGTTCTAGGATAAATTATATTTTCTGTTGTCTTAACTCTGGCACTTGCCGCTGGTCTCAGAATTGTGTTCTTGAGTAGATTGGCATTCCTAACAAAATTTGTCTATTTTTCTGTCATTTGAAAAATAAACATGGGATACAGCTTTTGTTTCCTGATTGTCCTATGCCAGCCAACGATGCTGGGACCTCCACATTATAGCTTTAATTATTAATATTCGTGAATGAATTGCTCTTGAGTTGTTAGACTTCTGTTCAGCATAATGTTGATAAACATGCAGTAAATTTCTAGGTTGGATTGCTAATTACTGAGTTTTTGTATTATTCAGTATCGTGTGGAATCAATGATGCTACGTATTGCCAAACCAATGAATTACATTGCTGTGACACCCAGCGTTCAACAACGAGCTCAAATGAGGGCTCCTCAGTGTATTCCTTTAATAATGGAGCCAGAATCCCGTTTCTACAGCAATGCTGTCCTTGTGCTGGATTTTCAGTCTTTATACCCATCCATAGTGATAGCATACAATTATTGCTTTTCCACATGCTTGGGACATATTGAAAACTTGGGGAAGTAAGTATTAATCATTTAAATCTCTGTGCATGTTTGCACTACTAATAGAGTAAATGTATAGCACTCTTTCTCTTTTAAAGATAACTCCCTTGCCTGTAGAGAGACAATACAGGCCGTCCTCACTTAACAAGGAGTTGCATAACAAGTGCTCAAAATCACAGTGGACTCAGAAAGGGTGCTTTATGGTCTGCAAAGCAGTTAAGACCAGTGACAAAATAATCTCTCCCCCCCCCTCTCTCTCTCTCACACACACACACACACAGTGAGTCACTGTTGAAGAGCTGCCTGCTGGGAGGGAATCTCAGCTCTTGCCCAACAGCTCTCAAAAGGCTGCTGATCAGAGTGGGGAGGAAATATCAGCTCCATGTGGAGTCAAGATGTCCTCGCAGCAGGCAGCTCTCTTGGTCTCTCTCCTTAACAACTGGGAGTGCTGGGATTGTGTCACTCACATGGACATCTCAGTTAACGACTGCTTTGCTGAATGACTGAGATTCCGGTCCCAGTTGTGATTGTAAATCAGTGACAACCTGTATGTTTGCAAGTTTTAAAATTGGCAATCTGGAGAGAGCATTTGCTTAACACAAAAAGAAAACACTATGGTGATTGTGCAGATTCAAATCTATCATATTTTGTTAATTGTATTAATTTATGACAGGATTTATATAAATAGGCTGAGAAGATACCCAACATAACTCCTAACAATAAATTATAATTATTGCATGACATAAAAAATGAAGATTACAAGGTATTTTTCCTTTTGATCTAAAAAAGATTAATAGTCTAAATTTATTGAGAGAAATAAGTGAAACAAGTGAGGAGATTTCAGCAACAGAATAGAAACTGGTATTTTTCTCAAGAGAAATTTATGAGTGCAACTCTTTGTTCTGTTGCTGATGGATTAAAAACATCCTATTTCCCAAACGTATAATTAATAACCCAGCTGTTATGATCTGTTGGTTTTATTTTGTATTGGTATTGTTGTGGATATTGTTGTTTTAGTCCAAGGGTGTCAAACTTGATTTCATTGAGGGTTATATCAGCATTGTGGCTGCCCTCGTGGGGGCGTGGCTGGGTGGTCACTGCTGACTAGGTGAGCTTGTCCAGTTTGATGTCTGGGGCCTGGGTGGAACTGGAGAGGATCCTAGGGTCTCTGGAAGAGGGGGGGGGACCAGGGGGGGCGCCAGGGCATGATCAACCAGAGGAGCCTTGGAGTGGGGAGGGGAGTCCCAACTGCCTCTTAGGGATGGGGTTTCTCCACCTGTTTGCTGGGGCTGTTGGGGGATGGGGGTGGGTGGCAGGTTCGGTGGAGGACAAGGTTGGACGATGGGGCTGAGCGCACATGGCTGTGACGGTGACCAGCTGGGCTGCTTCGCCACAGCCCCACTGTCTCTTTGATTGTCCATGGCCACCGTGGCTGGGATGGGGCAGGCGACCACCCAGCATGTTCAGCAGGCTGGATTGCGTGCCTCCCCCCATGCCTCTGCCTCCGCTTGCTGTTTGGAGGGCCAGCCCAGCAGTCGCAGTGCTCAGACCCACCTGCGCTGCATGAGCTGCACAACTGCAGAGTGTGCCAGCCAAGGGGTCAATGGGCTGCGGTTGCTGACAGACACCTCCTGTGCACACACTGGGGGGCACCCGGCTAGGTTTAGGGGGGGCAGGGATTGGGAGCCAGTCCCTTGCTGTCTCCAGGGCGGCCCTATGGGCCAGACTGGGCCCATCACGGGCTGAATCCAGCCTGTGGGCCTTGTTTTTGACATGTCAGTTTTAGTCTGTTGTAAGAAGTTTGGTATTTTTGCTCAATTGAAAAGAGGAGCAAAAATGTATTCATATTTAACTGTAACAGATTAAAAAAAAGTTTGTAATATAGATAAGGAGAAAATAATAGCAAAAAAGTGAGTGAATAATGTACAGGTTGCAAGCAGGAAAAGCTGGATCATGAGAGAGACTGAAAAAAATGAACGGTTTAGAACAATTCATTTTTCCTTATATTTTAGAAATGATGAATTTAAATTTGGATGCACATCTCTGAAAGTATCTCCTGATCTGTTGTACCAGCTTCGACATGATATCACAATCTCACCCAGTGGAATAGCTTTTGTTAAGGTATTTAATTTTTTTTAAGCACAATAACGTTGTGTTTATAAAAGTTGCTTTTTGTTTATATTCTGTCTTTAATTGTAAATAAATTCAGTTTTATACTCTAATAGATATGGGAAAAAATATAGAATTTTAGGGGAAATAATAGGTATTGATAAACAGTATTGACATTAACTAAAAAATTAGTCCTTTCAGCAACTAGTGGTTCAAAAGTGTGATGAGCAGCATTGTCTGTGAGGGCACCCAGGTTTGCTTGGCTGGCTTCAGAATGATTTGACACCCAAAGAAGAGATTCATCCCTTAGGAAGAAAAACAAGGGAGAAGGTTCTCTCTGATTCCGATTCTCACCTGATTCATAGAATTTTTTAAAATTTAAAGTAAGAAATTCAGTTTTAACCAGAAATTGGATAGAGAATGGAAAAAGAAATAAGACAAAATTATCCTGCTTTGACTTTGTTGGATCCCTATCCTATTTTTAACCACAAGTTAATCTTCTCCTTCCCCTAAGAAAAGTAAGAATTAACAGGCAGGAGAATTAATAGAGGAGAGGTTTAATGAAATGAAAGGACTGTTTAAGACTGTCATATGAGACTATCGTATTCTCAAAGGGCAAATTGACCAGATAAGAAATTGAGTAGAAAGTGGACATTGTATGTGAACTCCCAAATGCCAACTACAAAATACAACCCCAAAGGCACAAAAAAGAACTCATTTCACAAGGAAAAATTTAATACTCAGATATTAGCTTATTCACCCATATTGATGCAGAATTACAAGTAACACATCCCTACTCCAAAGAAAGAACTAAAAATAACACATCATTTCCACAGCTGCCCTACTCATAATAAGCCATCTTAAAGAAAGAAGATGGAGAGAAATTGTGGTCCAGTGTATGTATAAATAAATAAGTCAGAAAACTTGAGTGGAAACTATGAAGGCTGTCAAGTTAAAGTATTAGAGACATTTGGGGACACATATTAGTGATCCAGTGTGTTTTTAAACATCAGATTGATAATATGTTTATTAATAAGATGAATTGTCCTACCTTGGATATTAAAAAAAAGTTCTTAAGTGCAAATAAATACATTAAAATTGTGATTCATAGAGCATGGGAGCACTTTTGGATTATTTACTAGCAACTTTTTAAATAAACTTTAAGAAATTTGATTTAAAGAGGTACAGACTGGTGCTATATGTATCCCTAGACATGCTCTGGATCACCTTTTCCCCTTCTTGTCACTACACAATCTTATCAATCATGCTACTTTCTAAAGTTATTCCTAGATTTATGTAGCAGAGTAAAAAGACAATCGTTCACCTGAATAGCAATTCTACACCAGTTTACTTATCCTCCAGCCAATAACCCTCTTCACATGGTACTCTGTGTGAAGAGATCACTACATGATTATTGGGCAAAACATGGCCACACTGCTACTAATATATCAGTCAGGATTTGCTTCAGTTTGCCTCAACATATCACTAAGTATTTACATGAGGATTAATAGTGCTATTACTATCAACCTTTCAATTATTGTTTTTGTTTTGCGATAGCCTTCTGTAAGAAAGGGTGTACTGCCAAGAATGCTGGAAGAAATTTTGAAGACTAGAATAATGGTGAAGCAATCAATGAAAGCTTACAAACTTGACAAAACTATCACTCGAATGCTTGAGGCACGTCAGCTTGGCCTTAAACTTATAGCAAACGTCACTTTTGGTTATACTGCTGCTAATTTTTCTGGAAGGATGCCATGTAGTGAAGTAAGTAATTGAAAACAAAATATTAACTTATTAACAATAACAGAGGCTCGTATTGATATAGTGCTTAAGGCACTGGAAACCTATCAGTTGTACTTCTGCATGAAGCCAGAAGGTGACCTTGAGCCAATCACCATCAGCCCCAGGAAAAGAGTAATCTTGGGAAGAGGCAAAGACTTCCCAAAAACCCTGCTAAGCAAACTCCAGGGACTTGTCCAGGCAGCCTGAAGAGCCAAAAACTGGATCAAAGGCACACAAAATTTAGCCTAACACATTAGAAGAAAAATGGTTTGGTTTACTAACTATAGTACATGAATGCTGATTTAGTTCAGATAATTCTGAAGAATACATAGAACATAGAATAACAGGGCTGGAAGCGGGTTGGAGGTCTTCTAGACCAATCCCTTGCTCATGTAGGAGTCCCTATACCCTTTACCATTCGGACAAATGGCTATCCAATCTCTTTTTAAAAATGCATGATTAGACAAAAGAAAATACTGTATTCTAAGATTTTTGTAATATGTCTTTTTAATCTCCAGATTGCTGATAGTATTGTGCACAAAGCCAGAGAGACCTTGGAACGTGCAATAAAATTAGTGAATGATACAAAGAAATGGGGAGCACGGGTTGTATATGGGGACACAGACAGGTAATTAAGACTGTTTTTTGTTGAAGAGGCTTGCCAGCCAGTATTGTGTTTAGTTGTTTTTTGTTCTCTTAATCATGTCAGACAGGTTCATATAAGAACTTTTGAATCTCAGCCATATAGTTCAAACAGTAGAATAGGAAGTTGGCAGAATTTCTTCTCCAGGAAAAGGCAGAATTAGAAATAAAGTATTAAAAGTAAGCAGAAACAGTCTGGATATCCAGGATGCTAATTTGTGCAAATGTGCCTGTATGCCATTTGCCATGCTGTAAACTCTTACTGTGCTGCTTAAACAATTCTGAGGAAAAATTAAATAGCCAATTCTCTTGTTTTAGCATGTTTGTACTACTGAAAGGAGCTACTAAGGAACAATCATTTAAAATTGGTCAAGAAATTGCTGAAGCAGTAACAGCTACCAATCCTAAACCAGTAAAATTGAAGTTTGAAAAGGTAAGACAAGTTCGAAAAGGTATTTTTCCACTCAAGATAGTTTTACTATTAATTTTCTCATGCAATATTTCAAAGCACTTTAATTTTATAATAATTTCATTGTGCTTATATTTATTAGACTAAATTAGGAGTCTTTCACATGTTCAAATCATGTGAAAGAGGTATTTCATCACACTCATTAGCCCAAATTGACTTCCAGAGGTAGACTTGATTTACAACCATTTGTTCAGCGATCATTTGAAGGGTCTTAAATTGGTGCCTGAAGTTAAGGCCATTGAAGTGTCCCCACAGCCATATGATCAAAATTCAGGCACTTGGTAGCCTACCCTCACTTATGACTGCAAGGATGCTTGAACTTCCCCCACCAGCCTCTCTCCCCTTTCCATCTATAGCCTTTTGGCTCTCTGTGTTCCATGGCCCCTGCTGCCCTAACTGACCTTTGCCCTCTTGCTCCCGCTGTGGCCAAACATGCTCAGCCTCACCTTTCGTAAGGCAGCTGCTGGCCTCATGAAACTTTCTTTTCAAGATTGCACGTGGCAATTTCTTCACAAGGCCTGAGGAAGATAGCCCCGTGAAGGGCCAGGATGGGCATGTCTTGTGGTAGCAAATAGATAGTATGGAGCAGCTGCTGCAGCAGAGTGCTGGAGGAGAAAAATCTTGGAGGACAGGGTGGCAAGGGCAACTGGGGCTGGGGTTGGGGTTGGACTTCTCACTGTACAAAGGGACTTTCTGGTGCAGCACAACTCTGGTGCTTTCCATAGCTTCAGAGCTATGACACACACCAGGGAGCTCCTTCGGGCTATGCGAAGCCGGGCCTGGCCCAGCCCAATAGCATGGCACAGAGGGCAGTCTTCCAGGTACTACAGCAACTCATTTTGCAAATGGAATTCTAAGCCTGTCACTTATGGACATTGTCACTCAGAGTCTAAATTAAATGCTTTGTTGGAAGATTGCATCTAAGCTTTTTTATGAAAGATGTATAGTTTTAGAAACATTTGAGTTTTTGTTACAAATTAATATTTGTTTCCCTATTATAGGTTTATTTGCCATGTATATTGCAAACCAAAAAGAGATATGTTGGTTATATGTATGAAACGTTGGATCAGAAAGATCCAGTATTTGATGCAAAAGGCATAGAAACTGTCAGAAGAGATGCTTGTCCCGCTGTTTCCAAGGTAAAAGAGACATGAAGTATGCATTTTGGTTAGAGCAGGGGTAGGCAACCTTGGCTCTTTTATGACTCGTGGACTTCAACTCCCAGAATTCCTGAGCCAGCATAGCTGGCTCAGGAATTCTGGGAATTGAAGTCCACGAGTCATAAAAGAGCCAAGGTTGCCTACCCCTAGGTTAGAGGGTTCATTCTTTGGTTGACTACAATACCAATTGGGAAAGGAGGGATGACTTCCTTGTAAATTGTCCAGAGCATTTTAATTGTCAGATGATAGACAAGTGCGGTGACGTTGCAAAATGCCGCCATCATTTCAAGTATCTTTAAACGAGTTTTGAAGGGACAACTGGAAACAGGCTTTCTTTTTCTTTTCCAGATCCTTGAGCGTTCCATTAAGCTACTGTTTGAAACACGTGATATAAGTCACATCAAGCAATACGTGCAAAATCAATGCATGAAATTATTAGAAGGGAAGGCTAGCATGCAAGACTTCATCTTTGCAAAGGAGTACCGAGGAAGTTCTGCATACAGACCTGGTGCTTGTGTTCCAGCTCTGGAGATCACAAGGTAGTGACAATAAGTGACAGGATGTTAATATTTCATTTGATATTAAATCGTATAAGGGTGAGTAGGAAGAAATACTAGGATATCTTCCAGGAATATTGAAAGGTTTCATTTTATTAAGGTATAAAAAGGAGGGAGGGTGTTGTAGATTCACATTTTTAGCATCAGCCGGATCTAAATTCTGTGTATATATGTATGTATTTTAGTTATTTATGACCTTCAATACAGGTAGTCCTCAACTTAGAACAGTTCGTTTAGGGACCATTCAGAGTTGCCATGAAAAAAGTGACTTAAGACAAATTTTTCACACTTAACAACCATTGCAACATCTCCATGGTCATGTAATCATAGAGGTCATGGCTTCTATGACAGTTGCCGCGTCCCAGAATTATGTTTGCAAATTTCTGACAAGCAAAGTCAATGGGGAAGCCAGATTCACTCAGCAACCGTGTTACTAACTTAACAACTGCAGTGATTCATTTAACAACTGTGGCAAGAAAGGTCGTAAAATGGGGCAAAACTCCCTTAACAACTATCTCACTTAGCAACAGAAATTTGGGGCTCAATTGTGGTCGTAAGTCGAGGAGTAGCTGTATTTTTAGAAATAATTCAAGATGGCAAGCATACCGAATACTCCTTCGGCCTCCTATTTTTCCCACAACCACCACCCTTTAATGTGGGTTGGGCTGAGAGAGAATGACTGGTCTAAAGTCACTCAGCCAGCTTTTAGGCCTAAGGTTGGACTAGAACTCACAGTCTCCTGAGCATTAACTCCTAGATCAGAGTGGCTCTTGCAGCTTAGTTTTCTTACCTTAGTTTTAATTTATGGTTCTTTCATTTGTATGTTTTGCGTAGTCATAATTGGCAGAGCCTATGTAAAGGAACTGCAAGAAATAAATTTAAAAATAAATACAAAAATATAAAATTCGTGCATTAAAGTGCATTCTTTGAATTTTGGGGTTTCTGTCACTTCCACATGCAGCAAATAGATTTTGAAATCTCATGTTGTATCTCCCCACAGAAAGATGCTTGCTTATGACCGACGGTCTGAACCACGTGTCGGTGAAAGAGTTCCGTATGTTATTGTTTATGGCATGCCAGGATTGCCTCTCATACAGTTGGTTAGACGGCCCATTGATGTTTTGCAAGACCCAAGTCTGAGACTGAATGCAACCTACTATATAACCAAGCAGATTCTTCCTCCCCTGGCTAGGATCTTATCTCTCATTGGCATAGATGTTTTCAGTTGGTATAATGAATTACCAAGGGTAAGTGTAGTAGTAAATATAATGCATGATTGTAACAGTGGAAGTGAAAACAATAGATATATTTACAATATACCAATTTTAAAATGTATCAAATTACCTGGGTTTCAGATTGAATTCAGTATTTAAGAGTGACAAGATTTGAGCTGAATTATTCAACTTCTTTACTTCCTCTTTTACCACTTCAGATGTCAACGGATAATTTTTTAAAGAATTTTTTTCAATACAGCTAGCATTGAATTATTCAACACTAGCTGTATTAAAGAAGCAGCTACTTCGTTGTGTTAATGGCAGAAATGATGGACTTCTTAGAGAACATCGCCATCCTCATAGCTTCCACCACAATAAATTTTTGAAATATTATTTCTCTTTGAAGACACAGATAACAGGGACTATGAAACCAGAACTGCACCAGATTGTTCAACAAGCTACTGCAATGTACAACTGCCAACTTTAAAAAAAACAACTTTTAACCACTGCTTGTGCACTTCGTTTTTTAGTCCAAGAAGGAGCATTATGTATTTGTATGTTACAACTACTGAGTATATAATAATATACTAAAGTACAAAGAAATCATGTAGGTAAAAAGTATCAGAACAAACCTAACAGTACTGTCTGAGACAGGTCCACAAAGTGCATACCCTTTTAAGCGTCCTCCCTGCTTCCAAACAAGCCTTAAACAAATTTTAGCAGAAGAGTGAAACCACAAACTGAACAGCATTCTCCCAATATTCTAATGCATTAAGTTGCAGAGTGATAAACTTACATATATTAAGGAACATGGAATGACAAGACATAGTGAGGAAAATATAAATGAAGATAAAGTGATGCTGATAGAGGGAAAACATATGTAACCTACTAAATATATTTTGCTTTGTTTGCTGTGCCATGTAGATCCAGAAAGTGTCCACAATGTCTCGCACTGAGCAAGAATGTCGAAAAGGGACAATTTCCCAATACTTTACCACTCTACATTGCCCTGTATGTGATGAATTGACTCAGCATGGAATCTGCAATAAATGTAGGAGCCAACCGCAGCGTGTTATTGTAATGCTAAATCAGGAAATCAGAGAGTTGGAGCGTAAACATGAACAAATAACCAAGGTGGGAATAAAACTGGTAGAGAACAATAGTCTGTTTAGCTTTTAGTAACTGGGACACATTACTTGAAACAAATAATTTATCAATTTTTACAAAAGGAGTTCTGAAAGATTGAGCAGATAAACTGTTACATGTTAATTATAATTATTAGGTACAGTTTTCTTAATGCATGTAGTAGGGAAGCTGGAACTCTTTAAAACATTTTAAATGCTTTCTAAGAGAGTCAGACGAAAAAAATAACTTTTTGCATACTTTTTATGTGGAAGGACTGGGAGCTTTGTTTAGTGGCTTTACTCAGAATTTGGGGAATATTTTTTTAACATTTCACATTTTTCTGACTTGTAATATCTGCAGTAAACAGTGATAACGACAAAGGATCAACATGTAAAATTATGTTGTCACTCAAATGATGATACTATGTAATTGTGTTTCAATGTCTGATGGATACGAAAAGCATGGCATTTTTGTGACGATGTCAAACCCCACCTGCCCGAGGACATTGATTGTATAGGATTATGAGAATTGTGCTCTTTTTGGCACTTTATTATAGAGACTGCTTTTTTTCTTTTTA
Organism: Protobothrops mucrosquamatus; assembly: GCF_001527695.2. Taxonomy (NCBI): domain Eukaryota; kingdom Metazoa; phylum Chordata; class Lepidosauria; order Squamata; family Viperidae; genus Protobothrops; species Protobothrops mucrosquamatus. The sequence continues at coordinate 530,933 of NW_015386692.1, forward strand.
TTTGCTCTTAATTTCTATCCAGAGAGCATTTAAACAAGCAAGAGGCATTCTACATTCAGTCAGAAGCCGTGATGTGCTGATCAGTCTAAATGTGGTCTATATCAGTGTTGTATGCATTCCTTACTCCATTCTGTCAGATTTTTGTATTTTTGCTCTAAGAGGGGGAGGCTTAGAAGAATTTTAACTAAAAGCTAGTTTCCCGTAAGTTAAAAAAAAAAAAAAACCTGGAAGGAAATCCATAATCAGTCTGTGCATTTTTCATTAATACAAACTTCAAAATATCCAACTTACACCATACTGAATACTTTTTAAAAATCGCATTTTTCAGAAACGTGTGCTTTGCATATATCTTTCCCATCTCTATTGTTCTGTACCAATTATGAGAGCATACAGAATGTACCCTAGTGGATGTCTGTACACTGCTCCTGGTTATGCTGTAATTAGGACCAGAGTGGTAGATTATAACTTGTCATTCCAAAGGAAAACAGTGGCAGATTTTTTTCCATTCCATATTTTCCAATTCCCTCTCTTATTGCAACATTCTGTGCAGTTGCATAGAGGCTCCAAGGCTGAAAGTTAGACTGGATTTAAAAAAAAATCCCAGACGACTGTTGCCAAGAAAACATTACAGGTAGTCTTCAACTTACAACCATTTGTTTAGTGACTGTTCAAAGTTACAACAGCAATGAAAAAGTGATTTATGACTGGTTTTCATACTTACAACCATTGCAGCAACCCCAGAGTCACATGACACTGGGGCACTCAGCAACTGGCATACACTTATGACAGTTGCATTGTCTCAGGGTCATGTGATCACCATTTGTAACCTTCCCAGCCAGCTTCTGACAGTCAATGGAGGAGCCAGATTCACTTAATGACCACATAATTCACTTAACTGCAGTGATTCGCTTAACAGCTATGGCAAAAAGATCATAAAATGGAGCAAAACTCATTTAACAACTGCCTTGCTTAGCAATGGAAATGTTGGATTCAATTGTGGTCTAAGGCAAGGACTACCTGTAATATATTAATGTAATCATTACGATTTGGCTCAGGGAGACTTTATCTTTTAGCATATAAAAAGGTTTCAGTTATCCAGTAAGGTCGGATCACTTCATAGTCCTCTGGATACTGACAAGCATTTTAGGCATACACTATTTTTCAGTAAAGAAACTTATGTCAGTATTTTGGAAATTAAAGACTTAACGAATGGTTGAGTCCAGTATAAATTTAATTTTAATATTTAAAGTAATGGCATTCATCCAATGGACCGACCATATGTGCCATTTACCATTATGCATCCGTAGCGGTCTTCAACACCATATTTCATTCTAATTTTCAGGGTCCACAGATCTTCAGGGTCTGTGGAAGACCATAGACTTAAAATGAGTTGGTAAGGATTTGGTGGAAATCATGCATGAAATCAGAATCACCTTGTGTCAATCCTTAGAGCAGTAGTAGACAGTGTAGGCGCCCCTATCCCAGGGCATGCAATACTTACAAGCTGTTTTCCAAAATCAAGAACTAGAATCTTGAAAAATTGTACAATTTGATGAACTATCAGCATTTTTAACATGTTTTCTTTATTTTTTGATGGCCACATTAACTGTTTGACCTGCTTTATGACCATTTGAGATGTTCCTGAGCCAATGGCCATCTTAGTTTTCCCAGCCTCCTTTTATTTATTTTATTATTTTTAAATTTATTTATTTTCTAAAAGGCTGAGAAAATTTAAATGTCTTCTTTTCTGTCTGGTCTTGTGCATAATTAGTTTGAATGCTAATTATGTATTTTTTCCCATTTGAGTGTATTTTGCACTAATTGATTATATATTCCTCTAGATATGCAAGAATTGTACAAGTTGCTTTGATCGACAGATACCATGTGTTTCATTGAACTGTCCGGTGCTTTTCAAAGTCTCCAGAGTGAGCCGAGAACTATCTAAGGCACCATATCTTCGTCAACTACTTGATCAGTTTTAGATTGCATATGTCACAGGATTCCAGGTGCTATTTTTGTTTTCAATGTTTACCATTCTAAAACTGTCATGCATGGTCCTTCAATTTCATCTTGTCCAGATTTTCATACATTGTTGACTTGTTCTAAAAATAATGAATGTTTGTTCTAAGTAAATTAAAAATACATTTGGTAATCTGTTAATAATTCATTTTTAATGATGCCATTCTTTTGCCTTTTTAACATTGTTTTATAATACAAATGTTGAAATAACTGTGTTAACATCTTGTAAACCCATTTCAGAATAAAAAAAATATTTCCCTGTGGATTTCTGTAGTAATACTGAAAATCTTTGGGAAACTGCTATTGTGTTTTATTGAACTATCAGGATATGTGTTACTGATATCTCATCAACTTTAAATTTTGACTGCAAAATATTTTGTAAATACACTTTTTTACTTTTCAAATAACTGACTAAAATAATGTGCAATGGATTTTATACAATTTTAAAGTTGATTGGGATATTTCTTCATTTTGCTTGATTCCAAGTAGATTTGTTGTTTTGATGAAACTGCAAACAGTAGTAAGTGTAGCATTTTTGAAACATTTTCTAAAATCACTGTCTTGCTTTGGCTATTAATGGGGGCATTGTGAGGAACTGTGCAAAGACATTTTTGTTATAAAACTGTGGGACTGTTGCAATACTTTAAATAAAAAAATCCATTTTTGCTTTTGTATAGACGTTTCTATTGCTTCTAAATATGCTTAAATATTTCATTATGTACTGTACAGTTAAAATTTATTTGCCATCATAAAAAAATGTGTATTTAGAATATTTGTACAACTGTATAAAATGAGAAATTATGTGGTCACAATACATTTTTTTAATTGGAAATCATTTTGTTTTTAAAAATTATTGCAACCATAGTAAATTTAATAAAATCAAATAAATGTGCATTTTTAAATCTCATTGTAGTTGAACTGGAATTTTTTAAACAATCTTACTAAAGTGACGTGAATCAGAATTATCTTTAATGAGTAGAAATTGCTCAGTGTTGCTATTCAAAAAGCCTATAATGAATATATAAAACAAAGAGTATTTTGATGATCTGAATTTTACTGAAGAATTTCCTGAAAAAATATGGCCCTTAAAAATATATGAGCTGGCAAACGCCATAGCCTACCGATCTTTGGAGGAGAAAAATGGGTGCAGAAATAGCCAGATGATTCAAGCAACTACAATGACTATAAAAACTCATGAGCTGCACCATAGAATTCTGTCAATACTTGTGTTTATATGATGGTGGAAAGTAGTAGTATCACATTTATTTTCAACATGTTGAAAACTGAATATTTTTTGCTCTTTAACATAACTATAGAAATATTTTTTTAAAAGTGTTCATCCCAAACTAAACAGTCTAAGTGTCTTATTAAATAAGTAGCTTTTAAGTGTTTTAAGGCCAAGAGGATTGAGACACCCTATACCCCAGGAAGCAATGTATTTCAGTTATGGGAGCAGCCATAGATAATCAATATCTAGCTTTTAGGAAAGGGGATGTGAGGATCCTCAGCTCATGATATTAGAACTTGGTGCTTATTGTATGCAATTGGTCAGGAAAGATAATCCAAAAGGGATCCTGGAGTGACTGTACAATTTTAAAGGTAATGACCAGTATGTTGAATTGGATTTAGAACCAAACCAGCAGTCAGTACAGCAAATGTAGCACAGTTGTCAGACTGCTAAAGTGGACCTACCAATAGGTAGACAAGTTTCATATTATGGACTAATTACAACTTCAAGATTGTTCCAAAAGCTGCGGCGTGTAAAGTGTGTTATATCTGGTGTGATGAATGCCTCAAGTCACTTTTGTCAAGGCCTCCAGTAGAAAAAGGCTTGAAATGATACACCAATGAAAACTGGTCATGGTCTCCACCTGATGGTATCTTTAATCTAACAATTATGCCTTGCCCCAATTAACAGCTTCATTTAAATGTTAACAGGGAAGAAAGCTGAGTCCTGTGAAGCAATCCCAGATACAAACATTCATTCCCCTTGCGGGAGTCAATCCATGCTTCGTTCATAAGTGTTGTAGCAAAGAAGGTTATTAGAAAGAAATTCCTAAAGGGAGACAAGCACACACTGCTTTCCCTTTTGGGGTCTAAAGTCAATGGTCAACACATTCAGTACCATATTTATACTGTACCAACTAAAACTTCTCCAGGCTTCAAGCAAACCATAAATATTTGTTACTATCAGTATAGAAATTAGTTTTTAAGCTTTGTCCTCTGTTCATCGTGCACAACTTCTCAATTATTACTTGCAGTCTTTCTCAGAGGTTTCCTAATATCATTGTGAAGAAGCAAAACACAATATAAATGGTGACAAAAATTGCTTATTTCCATATTATTCAACAACGCCAACTGAAACTACCCACTTCGGTAGAAGCAGAACTATTGCTAATCAGTGCCTTCATTCTCTAATACTTGCAAGCAGTTCCAAAACAAAAAAAATACCATCATCAGTGGTATCAAATATTCAGAGATCTTAATAGGACCTATGAGAATACATTCCCTTCAGCTTGGTTCCCACAAAGGTCATGGATCATAGCAACCAAAGCCATTTTTTATGTTCATTTATCAAAATCTATCAAATTCTGCAAGACAAAGATGAAAAGGACTGAACAGAAAACCAGGAAAAAATAGTGTTTTCCTCCAGCAAAAATATCCAGTGGGCCTTCTAGTTGGCTACACCCAGACAAAACACATGGAATTGTGTAGCTATAGCTTCTTGATCTTGGCCAGAAATTATATCTTGTGCAATATATCAGTCTATGGTTAATTTCCCTAAATTGATCAGTTGTCTGTATTTAGCTTAGTACTAAATTTATCTTTCATCATTTATCATTTACCTTTGTTTTAGTCATTGTTCAGTGCCATCAAGTCAGGCCAAACACTTCAGCAGCTATAAGAAGAAACACTGCCACCTTATCTTGGCTGTAGTGATTATCCATAGGTTCTTCAAGTATGTTATCTCTTTGAAATTGTCTGTTTACCTTATCTGTTATTTTTCCCTATTTCCTCCAATTTTGTCAAATAGATCTTTTTTCCTACCCTAATCACCCACTTCTACTTTTTGCCCAAAATATGTGAGTTTCTGTTTGCTGATCATTGCCTCAAGGCTTATTGGTCCAGGACTTATTGCTTGCTGCTTCTGGCAGTTTATGGTATACTTAATAACCATCTTGAAAGCTATAAATCAAATGGTTCTTTTTTCCCCTGTTGTTCTGTCTTTATATACAGCTTTCACTGTTGGAAGAAAAATATCTGTTATTGTCACAGAAATAATCTCATCTGTCATGAAATAGTCTGAATTTTGTTATTGCCTTCCCTCCCCAGAATTAATCATTTGTCTCGAACACATACCCATTTTTAAACCTAAATAAATAAAAAAGCTTCTACAGCCTTACTTGCTACAGAACTGTTGAAGTCCACACATGGCTGCAGTTGAAAAACACTATTCTAACAATTCTTCACCATCGTTTTTAAGTCTATAAATTATACAGCTTATTTTATATAAATAATACATTATCTTAAAATTTAGCCCTGAGATTACATTTTCTATTTTTACTTCCATTAATGGCTCTTTTAGTTCTCCTAATATTCTATTAAAAAGTGGTTATTAAAGCAATTCTTCTATTTAGTAGAATCTTGGAATAGGAATTTACATCACTCCAACAATCTTTCAATATCCTATTTCCCCCCCCAAATTCTGTTCTTACAGTAGCTTGTTTATTGTAAAGGTTTCTCAGAAACATACTCAAGTATACTGGCACATCCAATAGTTTTAATAAATTCCACATGCTAGTGTGATCTACACAAGGTTGGCACACTACAGCCCACAAATTAAATATATAGACCACTGCCTGTATTTGTGCAGCTCATGAGCTAAGAATGATGGGCAGGCCTATTGGTGGCCTAGGCCTATTGGTGGCTTTCTTGTTGATAACACAGTGCCATTCAATGGTTGCCATGCTCCCTGGCCTGCAGACGTTTCAGCCATGCCCACAGAGGCAGAGAGGCAGGATCTGACTCTTTACTGCTCTTCCTGACCCCTGAACTACACAATCAAAAAACCTACTACAGCCAATAAAAGAAAAATAGTTGTCTTCTGAATTTTAAAAAAATTATTTGTATTTATTGACAATATTTGTAGACCAGACATTCCACCTAAGGCCAATAGCATGCTAAAATATTTTTAACCATAGGAACACACCTTGTTCCTATGTGCTATGACAGAAAATGTCCTGTGAAGAAGGGACTCTCAGCAGGCCCTCTTACTATGTTTAGACTAGGTGGGCAAAATCAATTTTGGCATTTAAGCTGCCAGCCACCAGCTGCACTTGCAGCTTCTCTCCAAGCTTCTTTTCCCCCAAATCCTTTAAATTAGCATTTAAAAGCTCCATCGACTCCAGCCCACCTGCCACTCTACCTTCTGTGACTCCTGTGAGAATCTATCCCTATCAACAAAGTAACTACAAACAGTTTTTGTCTGGTATTTGTAAGTATGCAACAAACACCAGCAAGATGCTATGATGGAGTGCAGGCTCATCACAGTACATGCATTTTACATCACTGCATTCTAATCTCTATATCAATGTCATATCAATATTAGTAGACATAGAGTAGTTAGTATATTAAAACTTTGGAACACTATAAAATTACAGTTCCATAAGTATTACTTACGTGAGTAATTTCCTGTTTGGCAGCTTGCCTCTTGTAGATTGCAATTAGTTCTTGTATATCTTTTTCCTCTACAAATATTTATCATTTTAGAATCACATTTGTAAAAAATACTACTAAAATTTTTCTATTACCCTCATTTGCCTCTATAATCTCCATGGTTACTCACGAGTAATCCCATTTTAATGTATTTTATTTCTCTTGTCCTTTTAATACCAATTCTTTCCTGTTTGTTGCTGTTCTTCAAAAAATAGTTATCCTTTCATAATAAACATTTAAAAGTCTATACTGAGTATTACATCTTTGATGTTGCCCAAGGCTTTCATCTTCTGGTTTTCCCTGGCTATGATAGCTTATTTTGAAAGACAACTGAATCCTTTTTCACTTTCTAATGAAAAATCTAATATTTGTACTTGATTCCCTAATAAACAAGTCTATTATTATTCAAGAAAAATCACATTTTCCAATTCCCCAATAAATACAGTCCCTATTTCATTTTTATTACAAAATTATTGTAACATTGGGAACACACAAGAAAAAAAATCCTATTCAAGCAATAATTGCAATACGTAAGGAAAATATACTGTAAGATAGAACAAAGTATCAAAAGGTACAAGTCAAAGTAATTCATAGTTTTTTGTACTGTTAACTTCAACATGCACACATCCCAAAAGATGTAATATACATACACTGTTGGGAGACATGATTCCCCCCCTCAGTGATATTAAGGGTTACATTCAACAATAGGTAAGAAAACGCCGACTCATCGCCCTCAGGTTTCCTTGGTCTCCTTTCCCCACATTTAGATCTGCACCCAAAGTGCCCTCAGAATAACTTCAGTCGTGTTTATTGGTGTAGAGAGAGAAGGCAGATTCCAAACTCTCAAAATGTCTATTCCACATGTAAATTAATATTCAGTAACTTCAGTCAGCCCACCACGAAAGCTGCTGCAGTGGTTGTAGTTAATTATCTGGTAAGAATAAGAATCATTAAAATGATTCTCATCATCATAACTCAATCACCATTTACAGTAGTTTAGAAATACTAACAATGCATTTTAATCATACCTGGTGTTCGTTTTACACTTACAAGCATCTAATTCTGGCAGTTAAACTATTATCAGTGAATATATTTTGATCAAGAGTTTTCTAACGAATGATCAAAATTTCAACATTATTTGTCCAATGCTAGCCACAATAAGGCTTCCTCGTACTGGTACTGTAAAAATAATTAGCATTGATTTTTCTTTTCACATAGACAATATTTAATTTTTAAGAAAGTCGCTTTTTCAATTAACCTCCCCAGATTATGTCTAAATGTTATGGATCTAAATTCCTATAACCTTTGTCCAACACAAAGATCCTGCTGATTAGGAATTATGAATGCTGCAGTCAAACACACCTAGAAGGCACAAATTGGGAAAGGTGTCTTCAGTGAACATCATTAACTCTTGACAAATTTAGAATTTTCAATTATAGTTGTGTCCACTATATTGGAACAATTTGCTGAAAGTTAATTTTTTAAAGATACCATCAGATTTTACTGATTTATACTAGAACATTTATAGAACATTTCTGAGGGGCGGTTTCTTAGTTTTTAATTTTAAAATTGAATTATCCAAGAACTTACATGAAGGTATCAAGTACCATAGTATCATGCTATTTAAATATAAGGTCACTTTATAGTGCAGCTGGGATGACAACAAACACACCATTTTATTTTAAATTATGATCCGTACTTGAAAATGCAGGTAGAGAAAAACAATCCTGTTTGCATTTTGAAATTGATCCAATTTCCTGATGCACAGATTCACCTTCCTTACCCCTTAAAGTCTTCAATGGACTACAACATATATTTTAGAAAACTCAAAGCAGCCATGGGATTCCTCTTGGGATTGCAGGTGACTTTTTTCTGCTTTGCAAACATAACCTGAGATTATAGTTCATCATTGCTAAACTCGATGAGCAATCTTAACCTCCACTTTATTCAATCCACAGGGTTACTATAACTATTATATCAGTATAAACTCAAATCCTTTTCAGCAAGTATTTCCGTTATACAAAGTGCTTCTGAGCAAAATTTTAAAATATGTATTTGCTAATTTACCCATGACTGCGGTCATGTACTCATTTTTTTAAAAAATCATTCTTTTTGTTAAATAGGATAGAATATATTTAGGATTCAATCTAAACACATGGAACTCTTGAGTTAGAAATGCAGAGGTCTTCAAGGATTGATTTTCCAGATTCATCTTGTTTCCAGAGATGACATTGATGAATTGAAGATTCTTATTCTTCAGCCCCTTCAGGTACAGTACACAGATTATAAACATCATTTTATAAGCCAACAATGAGTAGGACTCCCCAACCCCCAGTCCGCAACCTGGGCCTAGGTCATGGCCCATTGGTAACCAGGCCGGACAAGCAGCGAGTGAACGTGCACGTGCATGCACAAAGCTGCATTTGTGGAAGTGGCACACACATGAAACCCTCCCCTCTCTCCATCTGCCACCCCCACTGGTCCGCCAAGCTGGAAAAGTTGGGGACTGCTGGAGCAGAACACATAAGTTCTGTTTATTCAAATTATAGCTTTCACTTTCCTGAAAAAATATTAAATTTAGGAAACATTCTACTTTGTCTTTCAGTCACTCCCATGGTTAAATAGAGGGGTTCCATTCCTCTTTAGAAGTTACCACTTCCCTCATACTTTAAAATAAAAAGGCCTTGCTTAGAATTCAGCAAACCTCCCACCAACATTGAAATAATATACAGTATATCTTAGGGTTGAAATTCTGATCTCCTCAAATCTTTTTCCACTAAAGACAGACAACTTAATCATTCTTATTTGAACTCTTCTGTTTTGGGGATCTGACAGCAAGTACAGGAGAAGAATTAAATGACAAATTATCTGAAGGAGTCTGGCTGGAGATGGTGGTAGTAAATTCTCCTTGGATCTTCTTAGAGGTCTCTATGACAGAGTTCTTTAGTGTGTCATTCATCTCAATTATTTCAAAGTCTACTTCATTCCATTCTCTGATTTCACTATCCTCATCATCGTCTTCAGGATAGGTGTTGGACAATAAAGCTTCTTGAACTTCCCTGTCTCCAGCATCCTTCAATTTAACATCATCGGAGGATGTCGCTAATTTATACATCACAGGGAACAGTACTGCTGTCATGACAGCTGCTCCCAACGCAGTGTACATGAGCACTGGGAGAGTGGGAAAATATCCTTGAAGGAAGCCAACCGCCCCAGGAATACACATTTCTCCTAGAGCTGCACCCATTACAAACATTGCTGCAGATTTTCCTTGAACAGTGGTGTACTGCTCTAGCCAAGAAATGCCACTGGGAAAGATAGTAGCCATTGAGGCACCATAGACTGCGGAACCAACCCACAGAGCAACTGAGTGTACATTGAAGAGGACCAGGAAGAGTGACGACACAATAGAGCCTACGATACTTATCAGGATCATAGATCCAGGATAAGAGCAGGTAGCGAAGCAGATTGCCAATCCTCTGCAAGCTGCAAAGGTTCCCCAAAAGACAGCGTTCAACCCTGCTGCTTCCGTTTCTTTCATAAAGGCATAGGTTTTTGCATAAGTAAAGATGTAGGAGCCGTAGGTGACCTCTGCTCCAACATACCAAAAAAAAAACACAGAAAGAAGTAGTACGAGAGCATGGTGGTATTTCGCAATTTGGTATTTCTGCATGGAAAGTTTTGTTCTACCATGAACAGGACTGCTCCTCAAATATAAAATAAAGAAAAACAATGCAACAAGTAAGAGGTAAGTGCCAATCACAGCATAAGACCACACAAAATTCCAGTTCAAATGAAGCTTCGGCAACAACGTAGCACCAGGAAGAGAATTCGCACCTGACTGGTTATCAATACTGCTACCCAGAGCAGAACCACCCAGTGCCATCTTCGCCAGGATGGGAGCTACAAAAGCGCCAAGGGCAAAACTGAAATGCAAGGCCTGTATGTGCGGACCAGCTTCTGCTTGCCACGTGTCCAAAGCCAGAACATTCCCACCTGAAAGACAAAGATTCAGAGTCAAATTTTCACATTAAAAAGTTTCATAAACTTACGTGACATCTTCACCTAACACATGCCGTTCCCTTCCTATTCCAACTGGCATCTTTTCAAGGTAGGTAGTAAACTTTTGCAATTTTGTCTTCACCAAAGCAATCTTCTCCCTGGCTGTCTTGTTTCTTTGTTTCATTACAGCTCATTCCCGTTTTCAACTTTGTGAAATGACCACAAAGTCAACAGAGGAGAGGGAATCATGTGATCCTCCAGATGTTGTTGGACTCCATTCCGAATAAGGCCAAATTAATGTGGACAGGAGTAATATGAACTGGCTGAGGAATTCTGGGAGTTGAAGTCCACAAGGCTTAAACTTGCCAAGGTTGAGGACCTCTGCTCTAGAGGCCAAAGCTGTCTATTATTAAGATGTACCAGACTAGGGACGTCCAAACTCAACTTTATCCTCAGACATGGAAGTTCAGTGGATGAATTGGGACTAGTTATTCTTTCATAGTCCAGCCTAGTTTCCAGGACTTCTGTGGAGAAAAACTGAAGGAGGAAGCTGCTAGAAAAAAGCAGAATACAAATTCTAACCAAAAGTAATAAAATAAGTTCCAAGAACACTGCCATTCATCTAATATTCTATTCTTACAGAAGGGCCATCTCTTCTATATGCTCTCATTTTTTGATTTCTTCAAATTACAGTACGTTTTCTTATGGCTACACTTTCCTATATGTTATATTTCAATGAAGCCCAGCTGAGGAAGTGGCCATTTAAACTGCTCTTACAGTTCAAGAAATTATTTCCAACTTTCAGTTGGAATTTTCCTTGTTGTAACTTTAATACAGTATTCTATATCCTGCACTCTGGAATGCTAGAAAACAGACCTTGATCTTCCAATTATTTTACTCTTCCAGTATTTGAAAAGTAGTATCATATTCTCCCTCAGTTTTCTGAAGGATAAACATTCTTAATTTCTTCGAACTATCCCTAAATATATTTGTTTCTCTAAAACCTTAAATATGGTGTTCAGAATTGGACACAATACGCAAACTAAAGGTTGTATGATTAAAGTGGAACTATTACTTTCTATGATTTCTATGCTATACTTCTGTTCATTTAATACCCACTTAGGGGCTTAGCAGGATCAGACCAACTTAATACTTATTAGACTACCAGAGAACTATAGGGCTGCATATTATTTGGCAAGCCAATTCCATGCTATTGTTAAGAAAACTGCTTGAAGGTATCTATTAGTCTTACTCTTTTAAACAATCTTTTGGTTTTCTCCCTTGCTCTCTCATTCAGTCCTAGTCTGAGTCACTTTTCCGTGTCTCTATAATATTTCTCTTGATCCCCTCAGCAAAAATAATGATTTCCTGTAACCATTGCCAGAACATTACTGAAGTACTTAAAGTACTGTATGTGCACCTATATGAAGAAATCTTTCTATATACAAATCAACTTTCTTAGGACTATCCCAAAGATGCTTTTTTTTTTCACGAGGCAACTGGACTTTCTTGTTTTTCTTTGAAGACGTTTCGCTTCTCATCCAAGAAGCTTCTTCAACTCTATCTTAGGACTCTTCAGCTCTATCTTACGACTAAAGTACATACAGTTCTCAATCTCTGAATTTTTACCACCACCAGCACCCCAAAAATAGCATGCAAACAGGAAAAGGCAAATATAACCAAGTGGTGAAATTTAGCTTGGCCTTTGGTCAAGTAAGGAAATTTGCAGGTTCAAATGTTTTATGCACATGATACACACTTAGCAATGTATTAGGAACGCATAATTTATTATAAAGGAATGTAACACAGTTCTACTGAGTGATCTCAACATGATGAAAGGGAAAAAAAGACCATATGTGTAGTAAGGTTTGGTTTTTTTACCTGTATCCAGAATTCCCATTGCAAAACCAATGATGGACATCACGGCTGTTAACAAGATGGCTTTCTTACACCATGGAATAGCATACAGGCCTACTGTTGTACCCACCATAGATAAGCCTACAAATACAAATAATTTAAAAATTTCAAATAGAACATTTTAAGAATTAAAATTGCCCGTGTTTTATTTTAAATCCAGTAAATTCAAAGCCAGTATAATTTTGATTTGTATTTACGGTTATTACTAAATCGTGGAGAAATGTAGCTTATTTAATGTAGCAGTCTTATATCAAATGTACTCATGTTTTAGGCTGCGATCGTCAGCATTTATAATTTGGAATAATGCTACTGATCTCTATGGGGCCTTCTTCCTAATAGTATATTTTGGATTTAGGTTCAAGAAGGTTGCTCAAAGGTTAGAAAGCATTGCTTCAATGATTTAGAAATACTGCGGCATAGAAAACAATTGGCTTCAATCAATTTAAAATTGCTTCTCATCCTTCCCCAAACCTTGACTTCTGCAGAATTCTGAAGAGTTTATTTATTTGTATGCTGTCCATTCCTGAAGCGTCAAGTGGCTACCAATCACAAATTTCATACAATAACCCCTCCAACAATTACACAAATAAATCCACCCCAAATGGATTTTAAAAAGAGATGAAGGAAAGCATATGAAGTCATATGACCACCACTACATCCAAATTCATAACATTCTTTCCTCCTGGGCTACATGGAAAAGCCGGGTTTTATCTGCTCTCCAAAACCCAGGAGAGAAGGGACTGACTATATTCCAAGGCATAAGAACATCAACTGCAAATGCCCGTTTCTTAGGAGCCTTCAGATGTCTTTCTTTGGCCAGAAATTACTTTATTTCATCTGACTGGATGGGCAGATGAACATGGAGAAGGTGGTCCCTCCGATAACTGAATCTGGAGCCATGAGACTTTAAAGGTGACAAGAAGCACCTTCAACTGCATTCAGAAGCCAGCTGGCAACCAATGGAACATCCAAAGCAATGGGGTCACCCATGGATAATGGAAAATACTCATCCTTGACCAGCCTGTCATGTTTTAGACTAGCTGTCACTTCCAATTGCTTTTCAAGGGCAGTCCCATGTACGGTCTGCTACAGTAATTGAAATAGGAGGTAAGCAAGGCTCCCTGACTCAGGAATGGTGCACAAAATGGAGCTCTGAAAAAGCCAGTTCCAAATACAACTGAAAGTCTGTAGACTGCAAAAGGAAGTCTTACATAGAAACTAGGAAGGCAGTCTCATATAGCAAGGCCACTAAACTTGCATGGCAGTTCGGTGGTATCTCTATGTCATACATCTTTATATGTAATATGTTTAAAAGTCCTAAAACCCATTTGTTAATAAAGAATTGTGACTCTGAAACCAAGACAAAAGGATTGAGAACACTTGAGTAAGTGAGATAAAAAAAAGAACTCGAAACAATGTTCTAAATACCTAATGCCAATAAAGAAGCAATCAATAAAAATGCACTTCCTTGACTAAGTTAAAAAGGGAATGACTTATTTTTTTAGCAGACGGGACTGCTGAACAGAAAATATCAAAATATTTCAGTTCTCTATGCTCCTTATTTTGATATAAATTGCTTTTGAATGACATCCTAAAGTCACTGGTCTAAGACAGGGGTCCCTAACCCCCGGTCCGTGGACCAGTACCGGTCCGCAGCACGCCAGCAACCGGTCCGCACAAACAAGCAAAGCCCCATCCGCGAGATGCAGGCAACTCACAAAACCACACACCCTCCGGTCCACGGAAAAACCTCTCTTCACGGAACCGGTCCCTGGTGCCCAAAAGGTTGTGGACCTCTGGCTTAAGACTATAAGAATTCAGTCCCGATACTTTTCCAAAGAATACAGCATATTACAAATGATGCACTCATTCTGTTTTTGTTGAGTTTCCACTCCAGAAAATTGGATGCAGTAGACATTTGATTAAATACAGCTAAAAGCCAGAGTAAAAATAGTCTGATTTTTTGGTTGGTAAGACAGCAATCAGAATATTAAATTCTGAGCACCAACTAGGGCACATGCAGGAGACAAACAACAAGAAAACCAAGAGCTTGTAAGGAGAAATTTAAGAGGTGACCGAATCTACTCTTCTGGAGTTTGCTCCAGATAGCTGAACTACATGATTCCAAGGTCCCCTCTAATATTTTTGTTCATCTCTGTAACGGACACACATGTAGATGAAGTTAGAAAACTTCAGGAAGAGGTTAAAAGAAAAGAACTGATGCAATTACTGTCCCATTTCTGATCCACTAAGTAGAAGGATTTTCAAATTTGTATATTGCTTTTGTCTAATTCTCATTATTGTATAATACAGTATATCTGTAAACACAAGTATTACTCTCTTAGGGATAGATATGCAACACCTCTTCTACTAAAAGGACAACAATCTATATTATCCATATTCAATTTTTTTCCACTTACCCAAAAGAAACTTGGAGTTCATGCAGTCAAAAAGTATTCCACCAATTAGAGAACCACCAAAGTATCCCACTGAACGGCCTACGAAGATATATGAAATTTGACTGACATTTTTGTTCACATTTGCAGCCAAGTCTTGAAATGTAGGTCCTAGAATAGCAATAGCCATCCCCTAGAAAGAAATAAAATCAATAGGAAATAAAAAAATAGCTGTTCTTAATAAAGCTTTGCAAAATTGTTCAAACAATTCAGCATACTTATTTGAAAATAAGGCTGACTGAAGTTAATGGACTACATCAACCCTCACTTTTCTGTGCAGATACCATAGAATAACACAATTACCAACAGGGTGTTTCTATGAAGCCTATAAAAGAAGGCCTGGAAGCAGAACTAATTCCATTTGTTGCTCCCTCCAACTTATATTGCTTAGGGTTTCTTTTCTTTTTTGGTGTCTTTAAGTCAATCTTGACTCCTGGCAACTGCCTAAACAAGTCTCTGCAGTATCCTTGGCAAGATTTTCCAGAAGTAGTTTGCCGCCGTTTGCCATTGTCTCCTACCTAGGGCTGAGAGAGGGTGACTGCCCCAAGATCACTCAACTGATTTTATGCCTCAAATGGGACTAGAAGTCACAGTCACAGTCAGGTTTCTAGCCTGATGCCTTAATCACTACACCAAACGGGTTGTCCCATTGTTCTTTTAGAGCAGGGCTTTTCAACCTTTTTACAGATTGTATCACTTTTAGGATATGGCAATATTCGAGTACCACCAGTCACCTAGCAAGGTGTCAAAAACTTGGAAGACACCCCCCCCAAAAAAGGGAAAAAGTGATAAAGTACAGGTAGTCCTCGACTTACAACAATTCGCTCAGTGACTGTTCAAAGTTACAATGGCACTGAAGTGACTTATAACCATTTTTCACACTTGTGACCATTGCAGTATCCCCTGGGTCACGTGATTTATATTTGGATGCTTGGCAACTGATTCATATTTATGATGGTCACAGTGTCCCAGGATCAGGTGGTCCCCTTTTGCAACCTTTTGACAAGCAGAGCTGCTGGTGGCCAAGTGCTAAGGCGGGACTTCCTTCAGACCCTCCCTCCCTTTCATTCCAATCTCCCTCCCTCCTCTCTTCCTTCCTGTTTCCCTCCCTCCCTCCCTCCTTCCCTGCCTCCCTCTTATTTCCATCTCCTTCCTTCTGAAGGAAGAATTTGAAAATACCACACCCCATATTTTCCCTCTTCCATATATTTATCAAACAAGGAAAAGCTTCCAGAGACAGAAAAGACAAGCCACTGAGGGAAGTAGCTTAAAAAGGCACATTCCCCTTTAAGAATTAGCTATTGGCTAGAAAGAAAAGTTAAGGAACCGGCTGCCGGCTAAGGCAGCCTCCCCAAATGGCTCCATTCATAAGTAAATGAATGCTATAGGCAAAATCCATTCAGGACAAAAATACTTCAAAATCCCTTGCAGCAAAACTTACAGCTAACAATAGCAGAGCAATAGAATTAGAACCCAAAATCCAACACGGGACATCAGCCATCAGCCACAATATAAATTGCCAAACACTCCTTAAGAACACAAAGCCCACATTGCACAAATCCCAGAACTTCAAAGTCACAAAATCACCTAAGAATCTTTCCACTCTCCAGTTTGTTGTTCAGCTGATCCAGAACCGAACTGCTGAAACGGCACTTCGCTTCTGCCAATAAACATCTCCTCTCGAGCAGCCGGAGCAGTCGGCTACCTCTCGCCTATTTCAAACAGCTTCTTTTTTTTTTCTCTCGGCTTTTTCTTCCAAATCTTCCTTCCTTTCCATTTCCCTCCTGCTCTCTACCTCCCTTTCTCATTGCCATCTCCTCCCTCCCTCCCTCCCTCACCTCTAGCCAATGCTGCCTTTCTTCATTCCTCGTGGAGGGATTTCTTGCCTGTCGCTGCCACCTGTGTGCGCGCCTGACATGGATGGCTGCCACAGAAGTTGTAGATCGGCTCCCGGCCAACCTATCTGATCTCCTCTCCTCTCTCCCCCCCTCCTCCTTCTTTTCCCTTTGGTGCAGCTCCAGCTGACTCCTCTTCCCAAGGCTGCATCTTTTTTTTCCTCTCCCTCTCCTGCCCAAACTACCTCCTTTTATAGCTTCTGCCCCCCTCCTCCTCCTTTCTCTTCCGGGTGAGGTGGAAGTGCCAATCCTGGGGCCTCACCCCAGCCACCCTGAAGCTCCTGAGGACTCTCTCACGGCCAGTCCTGCACTGCGCCGCTTTGGCTCGTTCCCTCCTCCACTACACTTGGCTAGGCTGGGCAGGGCCGTGTACCACCTGCCAGATGCCAATGTACCACAGGTGGTACGTGTACCACCGATTGAAAAGCTCTGTTTTAGAATATCACATGTCTATCTTGACTAGGGACCATAATAACCTTATTTAGGTGTCACAGAAAAAGTTGAAAGAACTCATCACGCAAACCACATGGATAAGGCCAAAGTTGCAACTGCTGACATCTTATTAGAAGACGCATCTACGCTTACAAGAATAGTTGTATTGGAGTGGATTTTGTGTGCTTATGCATCAGGTTGCTCACACACTCAAATTCTGCACCATACCAGTTGAAATCTCCCATGAAGATTTCCCAGAATAGAGAAATTTCTGCAGGATCCTGGACACATATATTTGCCTTCATTCATGAGAGAAATTTCTCAGAAATTCTTAGACCTGCTCCAAGAGGTTTCTTTCTCAGATCACCAACTATCAAATTGTATCAGGAGGGGATCTATACAATAGGCCTCAAGGATGTCTTTTGAAAGGTGTGTCAATATGAAAATACACAAAAGTGTCAAATACCCAGGCACTCCAGATCTCTGGCCAATTTGTCTATATAGATCAAAACCTCCGTAAGGAATTATTCCTGTAACATCCATGGGCAATGAAGCCCTATCCAAAATAAATTTACCATCACGAATCAAATTTTATTATGGTCATTCACCAGCACCACACTCCAAAAAGAACTGCTATCAGAATTTTTGTCTACCTAAGCTAAGCTTGTTAATTGACTTTTATTTTGTCTTTTATTGATATGCAAATTCATGTTTGTTACAATTTTCATGTCTCACTAATAAAAAAAGGAGCCAAATAACATTCCTCCATCTACAGCATCTGAGTCCAAGCCTTTTTGTTAATCTCATCTAGTGGTATCATGAAGAACTTGACCTACTCATTAACAAACGGAAGCATTTTATTTATTCTTTAGCATGGAAGCTAAAATGCTGGTTCGAAGTCAGGGTTACCCAGTTTCAAGATGACCACAGTGTTTACAAAGTGCTTTTGAGCCAAATACTGTCTCTCATCCCACCCTAGATCAGTGGTTCTCAACCTTTTTAATGCCGCGACCCCAACCGGTCGTAAGTCGAGGACTAAACCGGTTGTAAGTCGAGGACTACCCAACCGGTCGTAAGTCGAGGACTTTCCCTGCCGGGGAGTGCCGCGCATGCGTGGTTCCGCCCCCTGCGCCGGCCGAGGCGTAGCTGGCAAGCGGCAGAGACGGAGCAGGCCGACCACCAGCTGGCCCAGCCCAAGGGAGGTAAGGCACCCGCCAGAAAAGGGAGAAAAAAATGGCGGACAAAAAAAATGGCGGACAGCCTTGCTTGGCGACCCCCGTGAAATGGTCGATCGACCCCAAATGGGGTCCCGACCCACAGGTTGAGAACCACTGCCCTAGATGATTCTTGCAAAAATGAAACCAGAAGACCTGCCAGGCATGCCATTTTAAATTTCCAATGCAAGAGTGGGATGTAAACATTCAGTGTCATGTAGTGGTTGTGATCATTAGCATTATACTGAGTGTATTGTACAGGTAGTCCTCAACTTACAACAGTTCGTTTAGTGACCATTCGAAGTTACATCACTGAAAAAAAATGACTTATGACCATTTTTCACACTTATGTCCGTTGCAGCATCCCCATGTTCATGTGATCAAAATTCAGATGCTTGGCAACTGGCTCATATTTAGGACGGTTGCAGTGTCCCGGGGTCATGCCTATCACTTTTTGTGACCGTCTGACAAGCAAAGTCAATGGGGAAGCCAGATTCACTTAACAACTGTGTTACTAACTTAACAACGCAGTGATTCTCTTGACAAATGTGGCAAGAAACGTCATAAAACGGCAAAGCAAAGCTCCCTTAACAATTTTCTCCCTTAGCAACATACATTTTGGGCTCAAGTGTGGTCGTACCTCGAGGACTCCCTGTATGTTAGGCTTGAATACCAAGGCATTTGTTCATAGTCCAGCAGGACCATGTTTTCTCCTTAAGCAGTGGTTCTCAACCTGTGGGTCGGGACCCCATCACGGGGGTCGCCAAGCAAGGCTGTCCGCCATTTTTTTTTGTCCGCCATTTTTTTCCCCCTTTTCCGGCGGGTGCCTTACCTCCCTTGGGCTGGGCCAGCTGGTGGTCGGCCTGCTCCATCTCTGCCGCTTGCCAGCTACGCCTCGGCCGGCGCAGGGGGCGGAACCACGCATGCGCAGTGCTCCCGGGCAGGGAAAGTCCTCGACTTACGACCGGTTGGGTAGTCCTCGACTTACGACCGGTTGGGGTCGCGGCATTAAAAAGGTTGAGAACCACTGTCCTTAAGGGAGACAGAGAGCCCCGGGCAGCCCACTCGGTCTGGGGTGGCGTGTGTCTGCCGACTGCCGCTCTTTCAAGGGCGCCAGAGGGCAGCGCCCACCCTGGGTTTCTTTCCCTCCCAGGAAGCTGCGGGCCCGGCCAGAAGGGCAGGGAGCCCGCGGGGCAGCGGGTCATCGAAGGAGGAAGCCGGCTGTCACCCTGCGCGCTGCCCGGCTGGCTCGCCCGCCTGCCTGCCTTTCTCGCCTCCTTACCAGGCCCAGGAAAGCGGCGCAAAGAGCAGCCGAAATGCACCACTTCAGGGCCCGCCGGGAAGCCGCCGCCGCCGCCTGCTGCTTTCCCACGCCAAGGCCACCTCCTGCCCGGCTTCTTCGGCCGCTGCCATCTGCCACCTTTACAACCGGCTGAAGGGCAAGCCGCGCCGAGCTTCCGGGTAGTCCCTTCGGGGGCGACTCTCCGGCGGCGGCGGCGGCTCTCTCCGCCGCGGCCTCCCTGAGGGCTCCCGCTTCTGGCGCTCCATCTTCTTCCAGCCGGGCAAAGCGGACCTGCTTCTTCGCGCCCCCCGCCATGTCTACACCCGAGGGCCGCCGAGGCAGAGCCGGGCAGGCGACACGTGACCGACTAATCCCGGAGCCAGCGGCATCTTGGACAGGCCAAGAAGTGCCTCTCCTTGAAAAAAACCACAATTCCCAGAAAGCACCGCAAACGGTCCGTTTACGGTGCGGAGACTGTCGCCGCAAAACACGTCCCTTCTGTTTTTCACGCCAATGCTCCCATTGGCTAACTTCAGGCGAATTAAATTCGCATCTCCGGTTATTGACGTGACCGACGCCCACTGAAGCGAAGAGGGGCGTGCCCCGATGTGATTCCTCCTAACCCTCTTGCTGGAGAGTTAAAGTTACGTTTGCCATATCCGCGAAGAGAAGCAGAGCAGCGAGGAAAGAGTATATAGTAATCCTTTGATTAATCTCCTTTTCTTTTCTTCACCGTAGAGAAGCCGCTGTTCTTCCTGCGTTTCATTACGAAACGACAGAAAAACGTATAAAACGTAAGGTAGGATTGATTGCCTATAGCCAGGGGTAGGCAACCTTGGCTCTTTTATGACTCGTGGACTTCAACTCCCAGAATTCCTGAGCCAGCCAAGCTGGCTCAGGAATTCTGGGAGTTGAAGTCCACGAGTCATAAAAGAGCCAAGGTTGCCTACCCCTGGCCTATACAAAACCATGCCCGTTCAGAAATAAAAAAAAAATCGCAAACGAAAGGACAAGTGAATATAAGTAAGTCTCGGGTCTTACTTTAAGGAAAAAGCATGGCTCGCAAAGCCCAACTGGACGCGAGGGAGTTGTTTGGATGAGTTGTTTGCAGGAAAGTCCGCTGCTGTTAACAGTCGGCTAAAATTGATTTGGTTGATTGAATAATTAACTACACGCATCCTAAGATTGTCAGAGTCGCCGTTGCAAGCAACTCTCATTTCCCGGAGTATAGGATAATAAAAAAAAAAGGGAAGGTATGTTATGCGCGAGTCGAGGTCTGCCACGTGTACGAGAAGGAGGAGGGCCGTCCGAAGCGAGAACCGGATCAAGGTCAGGCAGACTTTGGAGAAAGGGAGAATGGAGGCTAATTGCCGCGTGTTAGTAAAGAGTGCTGGCAATTCAACCGAGGCTTCAAATAAGGAAATGTTCCGAAAACGAGATTTGTTTTTTATTTTTACTCCTGGCAGGTGCAGCTGAATTGCAGGCATTATTTCTCTACCTTGCCTTGGGCACCTGGAACAAACTTAGTCCTTTCTTCTAAGTGGCTGAAGCAAGCAGAGGTGAACCTACCATGGCTTCTGATCCATAATTTGAGAATTTTGCTCAAACCTGGCCACTGCACAGAAAAATATGGTTAGTTTTGAAAGAAAAATAGAATTTGGCTCTCGTATTAAAATCTCATATCCAAAAAATGGTTTGCCCTCTGTGGACATTGATAATTGATGGGTGTGATATCCTTGTGATTACAAGTGTGGGTACATAACTTTGTAACTTTACCTATCAATGGAAAAAGAAGCCATTTATATGCGTAGAATTGGGCTATAAGGCTGCTGTTGGTAAGTTCCAAGTTATAACAAAAGAATATTTTTCAAAAGCAGCATGCTCTACAGGGGCTGATGGAAGTCACTTGACCATCCTGTTTGTTGGCTAGCTAGCTCATCTTAACATCTTTTTTATTTTCTAGTGCAGTCAGTTGCAGCTGCCCTTGGAACAGAGTGAAAAGAGGCTGTGCTCAGAGTAACTATACCATTCCTCCTTCACAGAAAGTTGGTCCCCTCACAGATTCAATAAGAATCAGTATTATACACAGCAAATCAAAAAACAAGAAAAAAGTTGAAACAAAAAGACATGAAAAAAGTAATTGTGATTGTGGACAGTTGCTCCATCAATCTAGGGTCTCCCACAATACACATAGATACAACAGACACAACAATCTACATCAATCTCTGTAAAATAAGGCAACATCCCCAAACCAAGCTTATACTGCATCTAAATTTAATAATCCTAACTAATGATTCCATCTTCATGCCCACTATCCTGCCTCATCATGGCAGGGAAAGTTTTTTATATAGAATAGAATAAGGATAAGAATAGAATAATAAGAATTAGAATTAGAATTATTAGAATTAGAATCAAATCAAATCTGGAAGGGACCTTGGAAGTCTTCTAGTCCAGCCCCATGCTCAAGCAGGAGAACCTATACCATCTCAGACAAGTGATTGTCTAGCCTCTTCTTAAAAATCTCCAGTGATGGAGCTTCCATGATTTCTGGAGGCAAGCTGTTCCCACTGGTTAATTGTCCTCACTGCCAGGAAGTTTCTCCTTAATTCCAGGTTGCTTCTCGCTTTGATCAGTTTCCAACCATTGTTTCTCATCCTTCCCTCTGGTGCTTTGGTAAATAACGTGACCCCCTTTTCTTTGTGGCAGCTCCTCAAATACTGGAATACTGCTATCATGTCTCCTCTATTTCTTCTTTTCTTTAGACTAGCCAAACCCAAGTCCCACAGCCGTTCTTTGCATGTTTTAATCTCCAGGTCTTTGATCATCTTAGTTGCTCTTCTCTGAATTTTTTCCAAACTCTCAACATCTTTTTTGTGATATGGTGACCAAAATTGGCTGCAGTATTCCAGGTATGGTCTTATAAAGCAGTACTGATACTTCACATAATCTTGATTCTATGCCTCTGTTTATACAACCCAGGATTGTATTAGCTTTTTTGGTTGCTGCTGAACACTGCTGGTTCATAGTCAAGTGATCGTCCACTAGGACTCCAAGGTCCCTATCACAGTTACTGTTTTTAAGCCAGATCTTGCCCAATCTGTACATTTGATTTTTCCTGCCTAAATGTAAAACTTTGCTTTTCTACACATTGAAACTCATTTTGTTGGATAGGGCCCATTGTTCAAGTTTGTCAAGATCTTTTTGGATCCTTTGTCTTGGGTGTTGGCTATTCCTGTCAGTTTGGTGTCATCTGCAAATTTGATGAGTTCCCCTTCAATTCCCTCATCATTTATGAAGATATTGAAGAGTACTGGGCCTAAGATGGAACCTTGTGGTATCCCGCTGCTTACTTCTCTCCTTGTAGATATAGTGCCATTGAGGACTACTCGTTGAGTACGGTTTGCCAGCCAGCTACAGATCCATCTGGTGGTGATGTTGCCTATTCCACCTTTTTCTAGCTTACCAAGGAGTAGGTTGTGATCTACTTATCAAATGCCTTACTGAAATCTAAGTATACTACGTCCACAACATTTCGCTGCTCCACTGGTTTAATCACTTTATCGAAGAATGAAATAAGATTGGTTTGGCATGATCTGTTTTTAACGAACCCGTGCTGGCTACTAGTTATAAATTTGTTTGCTTCTAGTGGTTGTTCGCAGATCTGTTTTTTATTAGGATCTTCCCAGGTATTGATGTTAAACTGATTGGTCTATAGTTTCCTGAGTCTGTTTTTTTCCCTTTCTTGAATATGGGAACCACATAAGCCAGTTGTGGCGAACCTATGGCATACGTGCCAGAGGTGGCACTCGGAGCCCTCTCTGTGGGCACATGTGCCGTTGCCCCAGCCTCACCTCCCCCCCGACCCTGTCCTCACCAACAGCCCCCCGGAGGAGAGTCGCCCCTGAGCGTGGCCCACATGGAGCAGTGCAGCCAAGGACATGGCAGCCAGGCAGCGTGGACAAGACTCTGCCCTCACGCCTCATTGCGCACAGTTGATGCTGCGGGGCGTGGGCAGAGGGCGTGGCCGCCATGGCGCTGCTGGGCTGTCTGGGCGATCTGCAGCGGGCCCTGGAGGCGGTGAATGGCCCTGTGGGCAGGTGGGGTGGGGGCGGGGCAGGGGGTGGAGCGGGGGCAGGGCCAGTTTTTGGGCACTCGGTCTCTAAAAGGTTCGCCATCACTAACATAAGACCTTTTCCAATCCTCAGGTACTTCCCTGGTGCTCCAGGATTTATGAAAGATGTGGTTGTAATGGTTCTGAGATAACATCTGCCAGCTTCTTCAGAACTCTGGGATGTAATCTTTCAGGTCCCGGTGATTTATACCTGTCAAGGTTGGATAGATGTTCTCTTACCATTTTCTTGCTTATTTTAATTTTTGTTTCTAGTTTGTCTTTTGTAGTGGTTTTTTTGGTATGTTGGGCTATAGTTTCTCTTTGTGTGAAGACTGATGCAAAGTATGAGTTAAGCAGTTCTGCTTTCTCCTTGTTGCCTGTTATTTCCTTGCCATCTTCTCTCTTTAATGGACCTACAGTTTCCTTGTCCTTTTTCTTGTTGTTAATGTGTTGGAAGAAACTTTTTTTTATTATCCTTGATTTCTGTTGCAAGTCTTTGTTCATTCTGAGCATTTGCTTTCCTGACTTCATCTTTGCATGTTCTGGCTGTCTGCTGATAATCGGCCTATAATAATAATGATAATAATCTTTGTGCAGCCATGCTGGTTTCTTCTTGAATTTCTTGTTTTTCTTTTTCAGTGGTATTGTGCTGGTATGGGCTTTTATGATCGCATTTTTCAGAGTTTCCCAAGATTCTTGGGTTGTTTTCCCCTTTAGGATTTTCATCCATGGGATCTTTAATAGGTTCTCTCTGAGTTTGTTAAAGTATTCTGGCAGTATACACCAAAAATATTTACTCTCAGCAGTGTCACAGAGATGTAAAGGTCATCCCAGTTGCTCAGCTAAAGCACGGGTGTCAAACTCACCACATCACATGACGTGTCGTGACGTATCGCAACTTTTTTCACATTGCCGGAGCTGGGGTGGGCAAGGCCTCCTCCATATGATGCAACCGGCCCGCAGTCCGGCAGTTTGACACCCCTGAGCTAAAGCAAGCAGGTAATATACTGGGCAGCAACTATTTAAGAAGATGCTAGAGGTGAATTATCACTTTAGTCACAACAGTAAAAACGGAATTTCATACTGCATGGGAGAAGGCAATGGTAAGTCACAATGAAATTGTAAAGATACCCTTTTAATAACAGTTGTCCAGTCTTACTCTCCAACTACCAATGCAGAAGCTAATGGGTTTTATGGTCACTTTCAATCTAAAACTGAAAACATCCAAGCCAGTTTGGTTGAGTGGTTAAGGCACCAAGTTAGCAGCAGATCATGAGTTCAACTGATGCCAACCATGACAGCCAGCTGAGTGACCAAGAGCCAGTCACTCTCAGCCCAAGTCACTTCACGGGGTTGTTGTGGGGAAAATAGGAGAAGGAAGGTGTGTTGAATATGTTCACTGCTTTATTTGTAAAAATAATAAAGGTGGAATACAAATAAAAAAATTAAAAAAAATATCCAAGCAACATGAGCTGCTTCCAAGTGAGAAACATTAAGGAGGAAAAGTGGATTGGATAAGTGGACAATTGGATAAGATGAAATGAAGCAGAAAAACAGCTTAGATTAGAATAATAAACTATCCAATCCAATTATTTCTTCATTGCCGTCTTCCGGCAGCCAAAATGCCGCCTACGTACATGAGTATATCCAGATGGAGTTCACAAAAATCACACTGCATTATTGGTGCAAGAAGATGGAAGAACTCAATCATGGTGTAATAGGAAAGCTATGGCCAGAGGCTTAACTGGAACAGATCACAAACTGCTGATGTGCATCTTCCAAGTCAAGCTAAAGTGGAAGAACAAAGCCATCCAGTCTCCACAATACGACCTTGAGTATAAGCTCACCATTTTCAAGGGGAGGATCAGGAATCACTTTGTTAGGGAACTAGAGAAACTATGGAACAAAATCAAGGAAGTTGTTAAGGATTAAAAGAAGCTGTCAAAGACTTAAGGAATAGAAGAAATCAAGTTACATGTCAGAACAAACGGTGGAAATTGCCAAGAAGAGAAGCAAATTTCAAGAAAAATAAAGCTCTTGGAAAGGCACTTAGCAAAGAATTTCTGAAAGCTATTAGAAGAGACAAAAAAAGGTTATTGCAAAATATTTAAGGACATCAAAAATAGAGACACACAAAAAAAACAAGGAATGTTTTCCAACTGGCTACAACATGTTGGCAATCATCCTTAGAACTGACCATGAAGTTATTAACAACAGCTTTTGCTTTTTAGAATGAACTACCAACAAAGGAACTAGCAAATATGCTATAAACTAGCATTATATTGCATAGCAATGAAGACCCGAGAAAATATATTCAGATGCCATGATGTGTTTATACCTGATCACGAAGACACAGAATCATGCAAGAAATTTCAAGATGCTGGATAAAAAGAGTACTGACACTTTGAAAATAACTCCTAAGAATGCTATAGATTGCCAGAAAACAAACAAATGGATCATAAAACAAATCAAGTGCTTACTCAAAGCACAAATTATTAGGCTCCAATGATCATTATCATACAATAGACACACAGTGCAATGATCTAGCTCCCTTGAGAAGTCCATAGTGCCAGAAAAGATCGAAGGAAACAGAAAGGTAACCAGTAGCAAGATGTAAGTATTTTATTAGAGCAGTGATGGCTGCGTCAGGAGATCTGAATGACCAGGGTAAGGGCAGATCATCCCAGATCTGTGCAGTCACTAAGATTTCACACTGACTTGATGCATAATCAGTATTTACTTGTTAAAAGCCGGCTGGGAAATCAGTGATCTAATTTCCTGACTTCCAATCAAGATTACTAAGACTCCTTTTCATTTCTAGATTTCAATCAGCCATGGAAGAAAGATGTTCTCACTACCTTGAGATAGAGAGACAAAGGCAAAAAAAAAAAAATGTTTTCAGTAAAAGCCTATCTGGTCAGCAATTTGGCATTATTTTCTCAGTTTATTCAGTACCTGGAGTGATGTCAGCTTGTTTTTCACAATCTTCTTCACCTTCTGAAGCCATAGAAAAGGGAATTTTCTTGTTTACTACACAGGATACACAGGATAATCTGCATGGAGATACAATTTATTTTCTGTGCTAGTAGTGATAATTATTCCATGTGTATACATTGAACTGCTAAGATCTCATCTGCTAATACGACTAATGCAGACAATTTAATAGGCAGGATTGTCTCCTTCAAAACCATCCGTAGTTTAAGGCCAGGATATCTGCAGGAAATCCAGTAAGTAAAAGGCTCCTTCCATGTCTCTTTGCTCAGAAATGGCCACTGGCAGCAGCCATGGAAATGCGCTTTTTCTTCATTGCCCCCCTCCTATCTGGCATTTAGAAAGCCTAGAAAGAACCAGCTATTGATACAGATTTGGGGGGGGGTATATTTTGTCCGCCTGGTAGTGGAAAGGGTAGGGTTCACTGTGATAGGGTTCACTGTGTTTTACTCCAAGGATCTTATCAGTATGATGTTTTAAATGTATTTATGTCATCCGTTGTATTTTGATTTTAGTCCATACTACAAAGGGGGAGTTGAGTTATCTCTTTGAATTGGTTGTAAGTATAGCAGCCTATAAAACTTGTAAAATAAATATCCAGCTAAACAAGCAGATGGTTTCTTCATCATTTGACTAATAATTTCATATGTGTTAACATGCTTCTTTAAGAACTATAGTCCAGTTCCCTTTAGGACTTGTAAAAAAGGAAAAAAACAGTTCAACAATACAGAAATAAAAAAGCTGATCCAACAAAAGGCAGCCATAAATTCTCTCATAAAAGTAATAACTAAAATTTGCTGTCTATGATTGTTTTGTTTTCTCAACAAAACATTACAAAATTATCTTTCTTAGAATTTTTTTTTTGCTGCAATCTAAGAAAAACAGAAAAGGTCTGATTTGATAATGATGATGCTCTATAGATCTCTGTGAGAAATGAACAAAAATATAAAACAATTTCATATGGGCAGGCATCTCAACAGCCTGTGGACAATATTTTCTATCTGTTTAATACTGTAGCTGTACACAAACACAGACATACTGACACACGTATCTCCCAGAAAAATTCTTTATTGTATATGTTCCTCTTCCATAAACATAACATAAAATTGGTTGAAGTACCACCTTGCTATTTCTAATAAACAAGCAAAAATCTTAGATGAGAACAAAAACCATTCCATGGGTATCTTTTATTGGTAAATATAGAGAAAAGCTTTGTCTAATTGGTGCTTTTGAACCTCCTTTGAAGAAGGCATTTAAATTCATTTGCTACATTTCTGTGCCCCACAAGAGCCCTGGAGCTAAAGAACTAGAAAGAAAAAGATGCTGTAATGATCACATTTATTTAGATAATCAATTTACTGGATATGGCAGCCCAACTGACAGATTGTGACTTTGGGTGGCTTACACAGAAGTAAAACAGAAAAAACAAGAACTAGATAAAACAACAGAAAACAGAAGAAAATGAAGCCAAACCAAAGTTATAAATCATTGAAAAATGCTTAAATACCTTGGCCCTAGAGGAACAGACAGTTTTTCAGTGTTAATTGGTGCACCAAGATGACTTCTCAAGTCCAAGACTATCCCTAAATGGAAGGTCACTAGAACTGGAAGCCACAGCAACTTGGTCTTGCTAGGATTTTGCCGAGTGCGTGTACTTGCGTGTACATTGTATATCTTTCATTTAGTGGGATGCAAGCAACAGTATGTTGGCATGCAAGCTAGTCTCTTAGACTTTAGATAACTTAGCTTGCATCACATAGCATGTACGCATTTGGTGTAAAATGGCTTTGGTTACATTTTTTTTTTTAGAAAGACCAGTAGAGTGGTAGAAGTGAGTTGTTATGGGCTCATCTAGTGACAAAATATGTTAGATTGTGACTTGGGATATAAGAGTAAATGCTAAAGAGCATGGAGTAATTGATTAAATGAAAGAAGCAAATATAGTATGTTACATGTCTGTGAAACTAAGGGCTTATCTACACTGCCGAGTTGCCCTGTTACTAGGCACTTCTGTCTGCTTTGGCTGGTGTCCTTTAATACGAATCCCAGCAGCTCACTGACTACATCTTAAAGATAAGAGTGGCCCTCGCAGCTGAATCAGTGATTCCAGAACAACCTTCACCAGGAATCCTACAATAC
Source organism: Protobothrops mucrosquamatus (assembly GCF_001527695.2). NCBI lineage: Eukaryota > Metazoa > Chordata > Lepidosauria > Squamata > Viperidae > Protobothrops > Protobothrops mucrosquamatus. Next base: position 560,107 of record NW_015386692.1, read on the forward strand.
TTCAATGTTTATAACACTGTTAACAAATGTTGTAGAAGGTTGCTGGTTTTTTAAATTACTGTTTTGTTTCCCTGAGTTATTTATATTTCCCTGTGAGTTTTAAAATGTTGTAAGGCTGCAACATTTTTCATTTTTCCAGTCACTTAGGGTAGTAAGATTTAACCCTCAGGTCCAAAGGGGTGCTTTCTACTTCATGACTGTAAAAATGACGAAACTTCTATTAAAGCATTCTTGCTAAAATTCACTCTAAAGGATGTTGGAGACCAAAGGAATAGTAAGAATTTATTTTAAATCTGGTTGTTGTGTCTGTATAGGCATTTCGATACTTTAACTTCATATTTATCAATTCTGCCCATCTTATCTGTCTTCTATCTATCATATACAGTATGTCTAGTAAGACCTACCCAGAAAAAGGAATTGGAATCTACTTTCCTAGAACAGGAAAAATGGGAGTTAGCACTGCAGCAAAAAATTGCCAAGGGAAGGATGTGGTAGTATCAATACCAGCAGATTGATAAATGTCTCATTCTGGACAGGATTTTCTTAAACCAAACAAAAATCAAGGAGTGAATGAAGATAATCTAATATTCTGGAGTTGATGAATACATGCAGTGGAGATATAATGACAAATGAAAGCTAAAATCTATGTCAGAAAGGGTGAATTGCTGTAAAGAAATGTTATACATACTTATGAAATTAAGATTCTATATGTTGACAATAGCTGTAGGTTACATTCTAATGAATGATGTACACACCAGCGATGAGCGTTAGTAAAATCATGCAATGTTCTGAATGAGAAAAAATGATTTTGTTGGGTAACATCAATGGATGGGTTTGAACAAGGTGAGAGAACACAAAAACAAATTAGCAATTCATAGACCTAAGAACAAACGAGAATGGTGACTAGTGTCTGCTTAGAAAAATATGTTTCAAATATGTAGTTTAAATATAAGTTTATTCATGTGCAAACATAGCAAAAAATGATTATGATGAAAGGTTAAGAGAATTAGTAAAGAATGCAAGGATGTAGACATATTGTGTTTATGAAACTACCACCATTTTTGAATAGTGTAAAAATGGATTTGAGGGGAAAAGAGAACTTAATGGGGAAAACCCTAAAATAAAATATGACTGAAACTAGAATGAACACAGTAGGATAATAAGTCCTCCATGAAAAATATGAATGATAAGATGAAGGGATCTAGACACTGGAATAGAATGAAAACACTTAAGTTGAAGGATTAGGCTAGGGGCAGACTGTCATGGAGAAAATGTGTCTATCTGGCTGATAAAGAGTTGACACTCACTTGATGGCACATAAGTAATCAATCATTGAGTGCTGCAGAAGTATGTGATGTAATGCTAATAGGTAGTATAAAAATGTAGTCGATAAACTTCATAATGTGAAAAAAGAAATATAGTTGAAAAATGCAGTCAGAGAGAGCAAGGAGCATTCAAGAATGAAAGAGGAGAGGAAAAGCTTTGATGGAACTAAAAAGATTACTTTAGAAGTGGGTGAAAATGGCCAAATACGGACCCTCAAATAGAATAACAAAATAACAGAGTTGGAACGGACCTTGGAAGTCTTCTAATCCAACCCCCTGCTCAAGTAGGAAACCCTATACAATTTCAGACAAATGGTTGTCCAATCTCCTCTTAAAAACCTCCAGTGTTAGAGTACCCACAACTTCTGGAGACAAGTCATTCCACTGGTTAATTGTTCTAACTGTCAGGAAGTTTCTCCTTAGTTCTAGCTTGCTTCTCTCTTTGATTAGTTTCCATCAGTTGCTTCTTGTCCTGCCTTCAGGCGCTTTGGAGACTTAGGTGGAGAAATAGAGTGAAATGATTTGAAGTGATGAAATGCTCTAGCATGAAACTAAATCAGATTTAGTCACATGTTTTCTTATCTTGAGGTTTTAATTTGGGAGACCTCACTATTTCTTATTTTACACACTGCATAATGTTTCTTATGCAGGTAAAAAATGTATGATGAGTATGTATGTACATAGTACGTAATGGAGGGTCAGTTTTCATCCTTCAGCGGAGGCCTAAATAGCTACCAAGATGAACTGGATGCTGCAAAATGTGTCTGTTGGGAAAAAGGATAAAATACCTGGAAAAGCATATTCAGCCAAATGTAGCTTTAATTTCAAAATACTGAAAGCTAACCCAGGTGGGTGTTGCCATGTCATTCTCAGTATTTATCTTGCTTGTTTCTGCTGTTGGTGCAGAACACAGGACCTGAGCAGGTTAGAATCAGAATCTGGCCTTCATCCACAGGATTGCTATTTTTAATAACTGTGCTATGCACAGGAAGGACCAGAGAAATCCATGGACAGTACTGAAACTCGAATAATTAATGCTATCTTAAATATGTCTTTTGATTTGAAAATAAAACTACAAAAAAAGCAATTTACATGTAAAATTGCTGAACTCTGAATCAATAATAAAAACATGCAAATAAAACTAAAAAAATCACGTCAATGTGTACTTAACATATGTATAGATAGTGGCTGACTTACAAACATTTGTTTAGCGACCAGCTGAAGTTACAAAGGCACTGAAAAAAATGAATTACAACTGGTCCTTACATTTATGACCATCGTAGAATCCCCACAGTCATGTGATTAAAACTTGGGTGCCTGGCAACTGGCACGTATTTACAACAGCTGTAGTGAACTGGCTCATGTGAGATCATCATTTACAACAGGGATAGTCAACCTTGGCTCTTTTAATGACTCGTGGACTTCAATTCCCAGAATTCCTGAGCCAGCTTAGCTGGCTCAGGAATTATGGGAGTTGAAGTCCACGAGTCATAAAAGAGCCAAGGTTGACTACCCCGATTTACAACCTTCATAGGGGGCTTCTAACAAGCAAAGTCAATGGGGGAGGCTAGACTTAATGACTGTGATTCGCTTAACAATCATGGCAAAAAAGGTCATAAAATTGGGCATGTCTCACTTAATAACTGCCTCACTTAGCAACAAAAGTTACAATCCTAATTAAGGTCATAAGGTGAGGACTACCTGTAATTTTAAAATCTTATTAACAAGTAATTGCTTGAACTATAATTCCTAGGCACTAAATGACATGACATTCATGTGTTTCAACACCTACTTTCCCATATACACATGAAAAAAAAATCAGCCTTTAATTGAATTATTCAGTATGAGATAGCCTTAACTTTACTATAGTACTATCTATATTGAGACTTGAAGCAATACAGACTAGAACTGTTAAAAGATTTAAGCAACAGAAAATTTGCAGAAAACTAATAAGTATCACTATTGCATTATAAAATTCTGTTTTATCCTGCACATATCAATATTGTAAAAATAAATGCTCCAATTGTAGGTTATGTTAAGTATTGGTATACATTTGGATTAAGCTGGACCTCATATTCCTGTTAGAAGCAATATGCCATGGACTGAATCAAACAAGGCTAAGCCTTCACCAAGAAGCAAACCACACAATGGGGCATTGTAAATTATTCAACTTGGGAGCATGCTAGAGAGCAGATGTCATTTTGCAAAAAATTACCACCATTTAAAAAATTCTGAATCTACCTCCCCAGAAGTTTTAAAAATTAGCAGTAATAGTTTTAAAACCTTTAGATCAGATATGTCGTGTGACGTATCGGAGCTTTTTTGCCATTGCTGGCAATGGGGTGGGCACGGCTCCGGTATGATGAAACCGGCCCGCGGGCCAGCAGTTTAACACCCCTGCTTTAGATGCTACTAAAAATTCCATCTGAATCATTCTGCTGGACAGATTACAAAAGTGAAGGGATTGGGAGGAAATCAACTGATAAGACAGGACAGATCTTGACTCCCAAATATGCATTCATATGTTTCCCTACCTACACATTCACCTGCATGTATTTAGTTATAACATTGGTCATACCAAAAGTCAGAAAGTCTGTAAATGCAACCAAAAACAGCTGAAAAGATTTCTTGATATTATTTCCACACTGCTCAACCATAGCTTTGCCAAAAAGCATGATTGTGGTGCACTCAGTTTATAAACAGAAAGCTACCTAATTTTATAAAAATAAATTCAATCTGGTAGAAAAAAATAGCAATATTAAATAACAGATTCCGATTCTTTGCTAGGTTTCTCAAATGAGTCCGACATGGGGGGGCTTCTGATTTCCAGCATTTTTTCTGTGGTTTCTCCATTCACAGGTGTAGCTTGTTCTTTGAGTTTCCTCTTTGCATGCACCCATGGGATAGCACATAATATAGCTCCTCCAACAATAGGTGGAACTCCTGCTAGGTAGAATGCCACATCGTATGTGCCGAAATGATCCCGTAATTTTCCTGGAAAAAGAAAAAAAATAACACTAAGATTAACACTCAAACAAGCTAGATAGCTAGATTTTTCAGCAGCTTTTTAAAATGTGTCAATACTCCTAAGTTCACTATACCTACAATAATCATCCAACCGAGGTCTTAATAAAATATCTTGTAGCTTAACAAAGCATTTCCTTTCTTCAAAAGTAGCCTCAGAAAGGGGAAAACTGCTATTGGATCATACACAACTTGTGCTCAGGGAATTTATATTGGAAGTGATTTTCTCCAATTCCCCTTGTAGTAAATATTTTTATGCCATTCCAAAAGAAAGAATAAGAATAAATAAGGAGAAATTCAGAGTTCTGTTTTCTCCAGCAAGAAGCCTTTACTAAATCCTGGTTCTTCACTGATGGTGATTTTGTCAATGCCGATGATGTTCAAGTGTTGTTCCAGTTGTTTTGGAATTGCTCCCAAGGCATCTGTTACTGCTGGTACTACCGTCACTTTCTCATTATTATTATTACGGTTGATCTGGATTTGGCATTTTTATCAACCTATCAAATCCTTTCCAAGGATTTAAGATAAGCAGATGTTGGAAGGTGATGATGATATATAAATGTATTGTGGCCACCTAATCTAAAGAACTCTGGGCAACTTACAATGTATTAAAATACACAGTTAAAATTAAAAACATAACAGCAGTATTATTACTTGATATGCTTTTTACATATTTAATTAAACATTTCTGCCTACCTGCAATAGGTGGGCCAACTGTCATTGGTATAGACATCAAGCCCAAAAGGAATCCAATTGCTTCAGAAACACGATGTGCGCCAACTAACTCAAAAGCAATCGGTGCCATGATACTAATGAAGCATCCATCAAAAAGGCCCATGATAAGGCAGACAACAATAAGAGCTTCAAAGGAATTGCATAATGGGATCATCATAGACATCAGGCCAATTAACAAAAAGGATATCACCTATACAAGAGGAAAGGAAAAACAGGGAAGGAATTCTATTATTGTATCCATTACAAGTGATTTTTCCCCCATAAAAATGAATAAAGTTTTATCCATCGCTGGTAGCACTACCTAGGTCAAGCTTGGTTGTTCTTAAACAAACAAATCTAAGCAGGATCTGACATAGTTATACTTAAAATTCCTTATATTCCCCAATTCAAGGACATTCCAAAGTAGTAAAGTAAACTAGGGAGTAAGAAAATTATAATTACTACTATAAAGAAAGTAATACCAAACTACTTTTCATTGTTATCAAGAAAACTAAATTGATGTGTCTATATAGTAATCAGAAGTCTATTTGACTTAGGAAAGTGTCCTTTTATTTAATTGTATCCACTTGCTGATAGAAAGTTCTTCCATCAACAGATTAAGATATCTGTGAACAAGGTAGATGATTTTCACATTCCTTTTTTCTCAGCAAAGCCCTCCGACAACTTTCAATGTGTTCTCCAGACACCTCAGGGCATCTTTGGAAGATTGCGTGTGCATTGCCAGAGAAAGAGAAATTAATTAGCATTTACTCTCTTTGTTTCACATGGAAGCCAGTACTGGAGCAAAGGGCCTTCTGTGAGTTGAGGGACATCATTAAAAACATATTTTGGTTAATTATTTATTGTAAAGTGTCCAAATGATTATTTGCAACACTACTGTTACAAAGGCATGGCATAACTCTATGATGTTTTTGAGGGCTAGTCTCTTCTTAGGCATAAAAGCCGGCTGGGTGACTGGGCCAGCCACTTGCTCGCTCAGCCCAACTCACCTCACGGGATTGTTCTTGTGAGGAAAATAGAGGAGGAAGGAGTATGATGTATATCTGCTGTCTTGAATTATTTATAAAAAATAAATGTGGGATATCAGTGATCCTTGCTTAATGACCGGTTGCTTAGCAACCGTTCAAAGTTTGGACGAACCTCCACAGAGCTACTTATGACCTGGTTCCAGAGTTCTGAAGGCCACACACACTCCGTCCTGCCCCTTCAGTCCAATGACTACACTTAGGGTGCTTGGCAACCGGCTCACATTTAAAGCTGTCACTGCAATATCCTGCAGTCACAATTTTTACATTTCTGGTGTTTTCTTCCAGTTTCCAGCAAACAAATTAACGTGGCTTCACATAATAACTGTGACATTTGCTTAATGACCACTGCAGAAAAGACTGTAAAATTGGGTGTGGTCATGTGGTGACCTGCTTAACAACCAATACATCTTATGACTGTAATTCCAGGCTCAATTGTGGTTATAAGTGAAGGGCTGTGTGTGTGTGAGAGAGAGAGAGTAAATCTCATGGAACAACTGATAATTCATCCAGATGTGTGGCCGGCAACATCATTCAAATGCAGGACATCCAGCCCTTTCCTTTGTTTCCGCTGGTTCCGCTGGGTGACAACTATAGAAGGTGACATTCTGCCCACTTGGAAGGTTATCAGGACAGATTGTCCTCCTCTCAGCAGTGGGAACGCCAAAACATTATCTACAGGAAATTTTGTAATAGATGAGATTCAAAGTTGGAAAATCATCAATTTCAAGAAGGGTGTGCAATTTCCTTTGAATAAGTTAACATTCCCTCTAAAAAAGCAAGGAAGCAATTTGGAAATGCTCTTACGCTCCACAGTTTTACTGAAAATTGAAATGGCAGTGGCCACAAGGCCAGGGATTTTTTTCCCATTCTTAGCTGCTTTGGTAACTGGATTTTCCCTAGAAAAGAACCAGGCCTTGCCTTAGCGATTTATGCTGTGTTACTGGCTTATGTTCTTTTTCCTTTTAAGACTGGGTTGATGAAATATGTTCTTTGCGAGACTGCCTTAAAAGATATTTTAGAGTGTTTAGGTAGAGAATGCAGAAGGTTGCTTGTGGGGACTTGGCAAATGCAAAAGGTTACAGTTAATCTGTAGAAACTGCATTAGCTGAAGGTTGTCTCCAGGCCCAATTTAAAAACCTGCTTTTAGCCTTCACAGGCCTAAATAGACAGTATGAAGATCTGCCTAATCCATTCAGGCATACTCCTCTGTGTCAATCAAACACAGAACAGCCCATCATTAAGAGAGGTCTTCTTAAAATTTCAGACTGTCTTTTATTACAAGGTCTCAATTCTTTACATATTTTAAGAATGTTCATTTTCTTTTGTTAAATAATAAGATTCTATTACATTGTTTGTTCATGTACTCTATGAGGATATTAAAATCCTGAAAAGCACCTTATTAATCTTAGACATAATGGTTGTCATAATGATAGGGATAATTAATATACCAGTAATTTCTACTTTCCTGGGGAGTAATTATAAAAAATAATCTCTCCATTTCCCTTGAATCAATCTCAATTCCTGTTAACTGTATGGTCATATCCAGTCATGGTTTGCTGTCACCTTATCTTGGGTTGTTTAGCACAATATCCTAATCTGGCCTAATAACTGGATATATCCTGCCAGTTTCCATTTAAGTTCTAAGCAGATGTGATTTTGTTTAGTTTTCTCAAGATTAGTTACGGTCAGCTAAATGATGCCACCCGGTGTGACCACAACAGCATTAAAAGAAAGAGTAATTTTCTGCTGAACTCATCCAAACTTAACACGCTGCCCAAGCAGTGTGTGCCAGCCCAAGTCCAGTATTCTGTCCATTGTCCCATGTTGTTTCTTGTAAGTTTCATTACTTGCGGATAAAGTAAGCATGCCTACATTTGACTTTATTTTTTAAGAAAACACTTTATACATTACATATAAAACGTGTGCTGTGCTAATATTAAGATATTGGGTTTCAAGATTTCTGCTAGGCAAAGGGTCCGTCATTGTTGATCTAATCTTCTTTTGCTTATATCTTAACAATGAAATATATAAAAAAACTTCAAATGAAAAACAGTGAATGCCTTCTTCCTGTTAGGTGAAACTCCAGTGAACCAACCATCTGTGTCTTCTTAATCATTTAGCTGAGGAAATGTTTACTCAGCCTTGAAAAGCGGGATAAAAGGGATCAACTTAATGCCCTGTCTTACAAGTGATCTTGCTGGGGCATAAATATAAAAGTAAGTCTTTATATTTCTATTACATTTTCTACAGGAAACAGACTTCAGCAGAAACCACTGCTGCCTTTCATTGCTCCATCACATTTGTTTTGCAAAGGCAGACCTCATGACCAGAACCACAATGAATCTCACCTGACCCTGGACTGCAGAAATCCAAGCTACATGTTTGACATTTCCCCAATTCCTGTATCCACAAAGACATGGAGGGCATTCACTGATTTCTCAGTATTGTTTTAAACTAAACTAGTATTGTCTGTAAACTTAAGTAAATTGCTGTAAGATAGGTCTAAAGGTCTCTCTGCAACCTGAAATCTGAGCCTTTCTCCTTTTTTAGTTCTCTTGCTCTTTCCAGAAATGGGATAGTGAAGTTATTAACATGAATTGAATGAAAGCTTAGACATTAAGACAAGCATTTTCAGTTATTTTCTATGTAGGAAAGATACTTTGTTCTATGGAGCATGTATTTCTCATTGTTAGGGCAACCCTGAACAATATTTATAAATGTTGGTCATGCAAGCAATAATTGGGAGGCTTCTATCCCATTTATTTATTTCTTATCCCAGTTTGGTAAGTATGATGGTTGAGAGTGTTCTTGCCATGATGATAAATTTAGTTGGAATCATGACAAGAACAGGTCTAATGCAAAATATGATAAGAAAGAAAGGACAGAAGTCTGATGTCATAAATGTTCAGAGTCTGTCCTTTCCTTGAATAAAAGCTTATCATTTGCAATCCATTAACTAATCTTAAATGTCACAGTATATGTGAAACTATAGAAGACTACTACAGCTATGAAATGCACTATATTTACTCTCTGAGCTAGGCTAGGCTAGGCTATATATGTATAGTTATTTCAATGTTCATTCTGAACAACTCTCTTTAAGAAGTGCTTCTTTAAGAAGTGACTTTAAAAAAATCAATACTTTGTCTCTAGAAAAAGGAATATTTTGCCAAGGTTTGTATCATCTGAATTGATTAGGGCATATTGGCTGAAGTCTGCAGCATCACTGGTGCCAAATACCAAGTTTTTACCTGACATTACTATTTTGTGAACTTTTAAGAAATTCCTTATGTAGATAAGCAGCGAGCAGCTATACAAAGAAACACAAATAACCCACTCAATCCTTAAAAAACAACAACTTGAATTCACACAAATAAATATTCCTATTCCAAACTTTAGGTCTCGCTCTTGCCTAAATAGAAGAAATGTAATATAGTAATTGTATACATCAAAAATGATGTTCAATTGAAAATATGTGGCATCTGACAATATCTCTGCCAATTTTCAGTATTCAGTATTGCTTATCTATAGATTTAAATATTTAAAACATGCTATTGATGTAACATGCTGTTTTCAGAAGCATTACTTCATGGATATTATTGGTGAGAACTATGCCTACACAAAACTATCTCAGATCTCCTGGACTGTTCTTGTGCCACTAAATACTTATCAGCAGTTCAGTGGTCTTTAGATGCCAGACATAACTCTGCAAAAGTTATGCACGTCTGATAATATTAAGGACAGCAAATATAGAAAAAAATCCACCAAAAGATACATATTATTGGTCTGAAACATCTAGAAATATATTATTAATGCATTTTATATCATTTATCTAGCAGTACCTGTAGATAAACCTTTTTTGCACCAGGAATATAATCTGCAATTTTGCCAAAGATCAGTCGACCAATTCCTGAAGTAATGCCAAGACAAAGCAGAAGTGTCACATCTGGAACATGTTCACCAATACGTTCTTTCACATGTTTTAGCTATTTGGAAGGAAGAAAAACAGGATTTTAATATAACAAAAAATCTAACAAGTAATACTTTAGTTTAACATCAGCCATATTTTAAAATTTTACAGTATTACATTTGTACACATTGTTTAAACAATCATATCTCAGCTTTATAAATTGGTTCACTAATGTTCCTCTTTTGTTCTATTTGTGATGTAATCAATGGAATGCAGAACCAGCTTCAAATTACGACTTAGCTTTGTACTGTAGCCAGTCATAATATCCTATTCTGACTAATTAGAGATTTCTTAGTTTAATAACAGCCCATATAAACAGACAAACAAATAAACAGCACTCATTGATAAAATACTTGTTTATATCTCAACTTATTAAATCAAGATAAGGTTGAAAGGATGTAGCTAAGCTGTTCTCATTTATAAAAATCATAGAACCAACTCACAACGGATACAATATCTGCATATACAAATGTAACTAAGTCATACTGGATTCAGTTTCCCAAAGTTGGTTGGTTTCAATCATATAACTGCCAGACTTGGACTTGGAAAAATATAAGAACTGGAAAACCCATGGATTTCTTAAAAGGGGTAAAAACAAGTCTTACAGCTACACTTTGTAACCTTTATAATCAAAAGCTCAAGTAATAAGAAAAGCAGCTATGAACTGCTGCTATATTTGCAGAATGTCTTCCATGAACCAACATCTAACCAATGATAATTCTAACACCATCATTTGTAAGCTGGAAAAATACAAGTAAGTCAGTGAATATTCCACTCTGTGTTATGCAGCATAATTATGGTCCTAACCAAATTTTTACTGGGCAAATGTGTGAAAGGAAAATGAATGCAGGGTTCTTATCCAGCACCTGTGTCAGAGAGAGACTGGCTGAGGCAGGGGGAGGAGTCAAGCAGGGAATTAGTCTGGAATCCTTATGTAGGCACAAAAGGGCAAGGTGTGACCCCCCACACACACACACACCTGAATGCCATTGAACCTTATCTAGTCTTTTCTAACTGCAGGCTGCCAGTCTAGAAAATTCCTGTGAAATGGGCATGAGCAATAAAGTAGTTAATTGAACTCTTCAGATGTGGATCTCATTGTTCAAATCTGATCACCCGTTAATTCATGAGAATCAAATTGTTTTTGTTCAATAAAGGCAGGAATATGTTCAGAAAAATAAACAAGGACAAAGCTATGTGTAGGTATAAAACACTTTATACAAGAAAAGTATCTAAACATTAAACTTAAGAGTATCAAAAGAGTCAAGAAGATGTGAAATTATTCTTAAATATTGTATGAGTTTAAGAACTATTTAAATTTAAAGGATCAAAATTAAAAATAGGAAAGCATTATACTGCACGTATCACAAATTATTGGACAGTTCAGACAAGAAGGCCTTTAAAGCTATATAAACAAAATAACCAGAATTCTCATTCATCTCACAAACCCATTTTAACTGAAAGGTTAAAGAGACTAATCAATAAACCCCACTGTTAAAAATTATCTTTTAAATGTTCATTTTATTCATACTGCTATTTTGATTTTTTTTAAAAAAAAAACTATAAAAGGTCAAAGTTTTAGATCATATTAGCTTTACAAAACACAGTAATATTGTTGAAAAGTAGAACTGTTAGTATGTAAACATGCAAACAACTCTTTCTATTGACAGGATTTGTGCTTTTTTAAAACCATAAGAAATTCTTTTAATCTCTTGCTAGTACAGGAGAAATTAAACACTATAATGTTCTTAATGTTTACAGGAAGAAGTGATCTATAATATCAAAGAATAGTATTTTCTTTTTTTTTCATAAATGAACCATCTGGCGCAAGCCATAGGGTTACTTAAGATCTTTTCCACTACTTAGTTGAGAAGCTCTTTACTCAACTTTAAGTCTGCAGAAAGATGAATTGGCATGAAATTGGCTACCCAGCTGCTAATACTTCTCTTGCTTCAGTTTCTTCTTTCCCAAATCAATTGTCTGAGCTCCCTACAAAGCATGAGTGACAAAAATCTTGCTAGATTTTACCCACTTTCCAGATATCATTGTGGAGTGTATCAGAATACAATACAGGAGGCACCATTACTTCATAACTCAGGATGATTTAAGCCTATCTCAGTTATGGGCTGTGCCAGGATGAAAGCAATCTCATTAGAATGCAGCAGAAAAAAAGATATTACCAAGATATGGTAAGGTGCACATGGAGAGAGAGACTCATAGTTGCAATTTAGGAACACAAATTCAATATTCTAACAAACCTGAGCAAAATCTGATAGCCATAATGCTTAAAAGCAAGGGGACTCTGACTATCTTAACATGTATTTCTGTGTTCCTTGTTCTTAGATATACTAAGAACAAACACTTGGACTTGAAAGCATATCAAATGTATTTCAGAGAATGTTTTCCAAATAAATGTTCTCAGGAATACCATGTCAAAACTGAGTATTTGTGACTTCACCTATACGCTATTCTGATGTCCTTCAGGAAGATTTTAATGATCTGGCTCTTCCAACCGAACCTGGCCCCAGATTATTTGTGAATCCTGTGGTATGCTATGGGTTCTTACAATTTTGCATTCCTTCAGTTCGTTATCTATTATGTGCGTATGTTAGTGTTTCATTATGTTTCTCACTGATTATATATTCCCTGCAGAGTTAGATGACAATTAAATAACCTACAAAGCCAACTAATAAATAAATAAACCATTGTCAAAATCACTGGATTATCTTGCACCAGACAATACTCTCACATTCTAAACTACTTCATGTAACTGTTGTCAAGGTAAAATGGGATCACACCTCCCAGAATCATTTTGAGAAAATATTAACAAAATAAATTCTAAAGATCTATTTAGAACTACTTAGATTAGTTAGACTCAGTATGTTCTAAAAATGCATTTTTATTTGTCAAAGGAAAGCAACACAAAAGACCTATACTTGGAGAAAATTCTATCTGTCTCTTTCTAGTCATCTATCTATCTAGTGTACCAAAAAGAGGCCCCATAGACAATTTATTATATAAATTATATTAAATACTCAAATATTTTCTCCTGAACATATCCTAGTCATTTGATTCATGGCCTTTAAAAATTCCTAAGTAGAGCATTATTATTATTATTATTAATTTAATTTCATTTTAATGAAAAAGATTGCTAAAACATTGATCTATAGGATCTGACTTTTGGCTATCTGTCTGTCTGTCTGTCTGTCTGTCTGTCTATCCATTCTATCTTTGTTATTGTGACCCTCTGAAAACTTCACAGAAACTTAAATGGCAAGGTTCAGGAAAAAAGTTGGGCATAGTGTTCTGTTAACTATCCTACCTGCCTCATATATCTATGCAGGTATATTTTTGAAATGCAGATGTTCATAATCCACAATAAATTAAAAATTGATAGACATATATTCTATACACAAATACAAATAAATATGTTTACTTATTTATATATAAAGCAGATAAAACAAACAATCCCCCCCAAAAAAAGACTGATAAAATTTATACCATCTTATGGAACACGGCTGGTAACATGCATGAACTTCAATAAAAGGCTTTCAACCATTTGAAATGCAGCCACTTCACAGAATGCAAACTGTCTTCTAAAGAAGTTAAAATAAGTTTTGTGAAATAAGAAAAAGAGTGCCCCATTTTTTTTTATCTTCTCTTTATCTGACTGCTTCTATGTAACTTCTGGCATGTGTGATCTCAGCAGCAAGACCTGAGTGACCTTTTATTATCTCATTCATTCACCAGAGTTGTTGGTACCCTGATGCTTGAATCAATAACATTGCACTCCTGCTCTGGAAAAAGTGTTGGAGTTGCATCCCTGCACCTTATTTTTATTTTTTAAAAAAAGCAGTCACACACTACCAGCAGTTTATTTTTATCAACTGCTTACCCAGCAAAAAGTATTAAAGATATAATATAGTTTTAATTTTTATCACATGAGGATTGCATTTGATACAGGAGAGAATCAAATGTTTCTCTTCTGCTCAGAGGCGTAGCGTGGGGGGTGCAGGGGGGCTGGCCGCACCAGGCGCAACATCTGGGGGGGCGCGCTCGCACTCGCAGCTCTCTGCCCCTGCCTGGCTCACTCACTCTCTCTGCAGTGCTGGCTATGCGAATCCGATCCGAGTCGCCGACGCCGCCCACTGTGGAGGGGGGGTGCCTTGCCCCGGGTGCTGACAACCCACGCTACGCCACTGCTTCTGCTGACTTGGAAGAAGGAATCTTGTTTTGTTTTATCCTCAGAGCAAAATAGTCCTATTCAAAATCAGCCAAGCTGGGTACATTTCATCTCAATAAAGCTCAAAATGTAACTATTTTTGTTGTTTCAATCCTGAAATGAAACTATCTGAACAAACATGTTTTGTTTTGAACTTGCTTGAAAGCTGTTTCCTGTGACTCAGTTCTCAAAATGTCAGTATTTGAAATGGTCAGATTTTGTTCCAAAAGAGCATGGAATTCACACATCTCCTTTGAGCTTGGAACACCTTAAAGGCTTTGAGCTTAACACATTTTGAATGACTCTACAGAAGAATAAAGGTCTCATTATTCACAAGAGACACAGGTTTCTACCAAAGGTTTCTCCTTCTTTTCTTTCTTTAAAAAGAATGTGTCTCTAAGTGGTTCTTCCCTTTTCTCATCTCAGGTAAGATATGCAGAAGCTATAAATCTACTCACTTTTCCTTTTTAAAGTATATGAACTGTTATATACTTTAATGTCACAATTAAAGAGAAAAAATACTGGTCTGACAAGTGGTAAATACATGAAACAAGGGTTTTCATTATTATTATTATTATTATTATCATTATTATTATTATTATCATTATCATTATTGATCATCGCACAGTCAGCCAGATATTCAGACTGGATTTGGCATTTTTGTCTACCTATCGAGCCCTTACCAAGGACCTGGGATAGGCAGATGTGGATGTTTGATGGTATTACAGATATCGTTGCAGGATAGAAGCAGTTCCTAGTAAGGCCGCCTTTTGCAATTGACTAATAGCAAATTTGTCAGTGCCAATGGTGTTCAAGTGGTGCTCCAGTTGTTTTGGGATTGCACCCAAGGCACCTATTACTATTGGTACTACCCTTGCTTGCTTTTGCCACAGTCTTTCTATTTCTATTTGTAGGTCGTTGTATTTTGTTATCTTCTCCAGTTCTTTCTCGTTTTTTATTATTATTATTATTATTATTATTATTATTATTATTATTATTATTATTATTATTATTATTTTGGAGCAGTCTTTTTCAGTACTAAATCCACAATTATGGAATATTTTCCCCAAAAGTTCTGCCTAGTGCTTTCTTTGTTCTTTTTTCTAGGGACTGGGCAAAAGCCTTTTTATTCTCTCAGATCTTTTAACTTCATTGCATTTCCACCATTATTTGTAATGTTGTTTTGTTTAGTTTTATTTCAACTCTACTATTTTTATCTGCCTTTTTATTGTTTTATTATAATGTAGTAAATTTCCTTTTATTTCTTTTAAATCCAAACTGCTGATGGCTTTTATTTGCAATTATTTAAAACAAATTAAAACAAATACATGTAAAATAAATTGCCTGCTTTTATTCATTATTATTGTTCCCGCTTTTAAATGCAGAACCATACCCAACTGATGCATATCACATATAATATAGCATATAATTTTGGGCCATTCCTACTACCAGAGCTCTGTTTATAAATGCTAGGTTGGCAAATAATGTTATATGTATGATATACTTTGCTTTTTATTCCTCAAACACTGCTCCCTTCCCCAGCTGCATAAGACCAGTTTTGGAAATGGTTTGAAAAAGTGACATGAAAACTGCTTCTGTGTTTTGCTGGAAAGGGGCTCAGATATTTCCTTGCACAGTTTGTATGTATACACCCAGAACAAGTTCCAACTTCTCTCAAAAGATTATCAATATTTGCATTATAAATATAGAATTTATATTCAGTGGAGTGACTTCCATTGCTTAAAATAAGGTTACTTCCATATAGGCATGCACAGGATAATAGGCATTAAATTCCTCCTAAGATGTCCATATAAAAAAATTCACTGCATATGAATTATTTTTAATATAATATAATGAACTAACACCAGTCATGTGTTATTGTATGGACCAATGATTAAATTTATTTAACTCTCATTCCTTATCTTTTTTTTTAAAAAAAAATTCTAATCTTTCCTGTCTCTAATTTTATCATGGAAATTCTTAGAAAGCCTCTCTTCTAAGAAAATATGTACAAGAAAATAAATGGTCACTAATAATTATAATATTTGATCACCACTTTTGCCTGCTGTACCTGTAAAGACTGTACTATAATAAGGAAACAGACATTTCCTTCCACTTTCATTGTGGAGAGAGAGGGAGGGAGAGGGAGAGAGAAAAAAAGAGAGAGTGACAGAGAGACAGAAGTGAATCACATTAAAAGGAATTAAATAAAGCAAACATAAATACCGCCAAGCAAAAACTCCTAAGTGTAAAGATATAGTAAATACAGTGCTGTTAAAGGGGGGGGGGAGCACTAACCTGCACTGTCAAATTGCAGCAGAAGTTGAAATCTGAAGGAAAATAAATGCAAAGATTAGAAAAGCAAGTAAAGCACATAAGAGTCATGGAAGTTTGGGGCCTTACAAATATTAATGTAAAAATCAAGGTCACACTTTAATGCACAAGCAGCATATTAAATCTGGATAGAGAAAGTTAATGAAAAAGAAGCATAACACAGATACAAAGAGCACAGAAAAAAGATAGGAGAAAGATGATGGGATGCTTAATTATGGTTAATACTAGAGAATAATCCTGAAAATAGTACTGTTTGATTCAAATATAATTGAAAAACACAAAATAATGTCTTTAAAGCAGTTCGTTGCTATCAAGGCAAACAGGCAAACAAAAATGGCTCAAAAAACAGTTAAATAGTGTAAGACTGAATCCAGTTATAAGTAAATGGGAATATTTGCCTAACTCAGCTGATATAAAGAAGCATAAACAGCCACAACTGGATTTTGCCCTTGAGGCAGTTTATATGGAAAAAAACCTAGAAAATTTTGCAGTGATACCATTCAATCCCTGTATATTTGTTTTTTTTTCAATTTTGACTTATTCAAATTATTAACAAAAGTATACAGAAAAAAAGTATTGATAAAGATGACACCTATTTGAAGCTGACGACAGTTGGAGGCATCCCTGTTAATGTGAAAGGAGAAAGGTCTGCAATTCTCACCTCAATCTGCAGCTCCCATAGCATATTTTCTGCTATTAATGAACTAGTCCAAATGCCAAGATGATCTTTCCATATAATTATGAAGTGCGCCACATATCCTGACTTAGGTTTACCCTAAACCAGAGTTACTCGATCACAAGTGAAATTTGGCCTGTTAATATACCTCTTTTTCCAACATCTGATTTTGGGGACATTCTCCCACAACTACCTTTACTCTTCATTTACAATGATTTATCAACTACCAAAATAATCATTGCCTTTTAACCACTATAAGCAGGGTGCAGCTGAAATCAAAACTCTTGAAAACTAGATTCCTATGCTTCTTAAGGCCTACAGTCTACACCTCTTGGCTAGCAAACAACCTTGAGAGAGAACCTGCCAGGGAACAATCCGGATTCTCCTTATCCTGATGTGACACAGAACCGTCCATCTATATGGCACTAAAACTCTTGTGTCTGTTTGATACTTTGTAACCTTTAATTGGGCGAAATACTGCATCATATGGTAAAACTTTGTCAACTGAAGTTTTTCAAATGGGCTAACTTTCAGAATGCTGGGACCCATTATTCCTGAGGGAATGAAACTTGGTAATTTTTTTTGCTGCTTCAGTGCTACTGTGCTGTTGCTATTCAGTGCTATTGTTCTGCTGCGACCATCAGCTATAGTCACATGATCCTCATTTTCAATGTTCCCTGACAACATCCCGCAAGTTGATTGGAAACCCAGAAGGAACTGATATGACTGCCAACACCCGTTGTCACCTTCCCACTAGCAAAGTCCTTGCCTGTGGGAAGCTTGCAAGGAGAAAATCAGTGAAGAAATGGGACATCCTCCACTTGTCCTCTGCACTTGTACTCCATTGACCTCTAGCCCACCTAGCTTTGCTTCCTCCCCAACCTAGCAGCAGCCACTGCCTGTTGAAAGGGGGAGGGGAAGGGAGGAGAGAGAAGGAGGAAGGAAGGGATCAAGGAAGGAACAGGAAGGAAGGTAGATTTATGAGCTTCCCCTAACGCAGCTTCCCCTAACGCAGGGTGTCAAACTGCCAGCCAGATGCGTCATGGCAAAACCACGCCCACCCAATGGAAAAAAAGTCACGATACGTCACAACACGTCATGTGATGTTGCGAGTTTGACACCCCTGGTCTAAGGGAAATCAATAGGGTAACTGACAGGAAGTCAGTAGTCACTCCTACTCGCACTGATTTTTTTTCCCCATCGATAATCATTCTGTGTCTCTGTTCAAATAGGAGGTATCTCTGAAACAATGGCCCAATGGGTCACTGCTTGTCTACTGAAAACTATAGTTGGTCTTTTCTGGGCTTTTAGGGAAGCCAGAACAGAGGCTGTTTTCATGAGGAGACCAAAATGTCTTGTCAGGTTGCCTGTCAATTGCTCTGCACATTATTGAGATCCAGTGTATTTGAAGCACAAGACTCGGGAACAATCATTCACTTGAAATACATATCACATCAAGTGGCCCTCTAATTAGATATTTTAACTAGTTTTTATGATAACCTAGTGATGAACAGCGGAAGTTTAGATTCATTATTAAGAAAAAAAGTGTTCATTATTATCTATCAAGAAGTAACTGAAACTCCAATCTGTAGAGATTAAGATGAGACTATACCAGGCTTTTCTGACCTTATTCCATCCAAAAATGATAGCTCTGAACTGCTATTTTCATCGGGACATCTAGAAGAAAGAAGATGATTCTTGTTGGCTCTATTATAGTTTGCATTAGTTTTATTCTTGTGTTTACAATTTTCAATAAAATTATATTTTCAAAAATAGAAGAAAGAAAATAAGTGGGCAAAGTCTGCTTTACAAAAATACATTCCTCCAAAAAATCAACTAGAATTAGGTAATTCTAGTTGTATTTTCCAATCTGAATGAGCCTTAGTGCAATTATATGAAATGACATTTTTATTGTAAAGAATTAAATAGGCACTGGTATGTTAGTATCATATCATACATTATATCACATTTTATCAAAAAGCTCTCTCTCTAACACCTAATAAACAAATTGAAAGCTGCAGCCCAATGTAGAAAATCTATCCACATATTACATTCTCTCTCTTTGAGAGCACAGGTTAAGATAATTTAAATGAATTAATCATGAGATATAAGAAAAAATGCAACTAAATCTCCTTTATACCAATATCATTCACTATACACTGTCTATCTTCACAACCATCCTTATTTCCACCACATCACAGACTGAATTATATGTTGCCTTTTGTTCTTTAAACTTATTTCCCTCCGTGTTTTTTGTTTTTTGTTTATTTGTTTGTTTGTTTTTGAGGAGCTGATTTGGTCTTTCTCTTCTTCATCCATACATTTTTCCCTTATATTGCATTTGCAATTTAATCCTGATTCATTTGTTCTCTATGACCAAACCACAAATGTACTTTTATACTTGCCATTTATGTTTGCATTTAATTCATATTCATTCAATATTAATTCTCAACCCTATCTCTACACTTAAGTACTTCTATTCCCATTACATTATATCAGTGTTTATATTTCTCTTCTGAATGGCCCAATTGCCTTTTCTGTACTCTCCTGTCTCATTTCCACCCATTCATTCATGTAATCTACAGAATAATTTTTCACTAATTTTTGCTAATTTTGCTAAAAAAATTGCTAATTTTTGCTAGATTGCATCCATTCAGAATGTTTCCCCAAACTCATCACTTTTCCTTCCCCAAACTCATCACTATTTCTTCCCCAAACTCATCACTTTTTCTTCCATTCACTGAAATGTAACATGCATCAGTTTGTTGATTCCCACTTTCACACATACCTATAACTTGTATGTTATACATCCGACATAAAATTTAGCCCTTTTAGTTATAATTACACTTTTACTTCCCTGCATGGATTCATCTGCCCCATTTATAAAATCAGACCACCTTAATTCAAGTTGTATCTTTCAGACGCTACAGTTATTACCCATCCACCATGGCTTTAGTTATTTTGTACAATACAGGGTGGTCTATATAATGCTATAGACAACTGGAAGCTTGGTTTCCTGGTTTCTAGTGCAGCACCTTAACTATTACACAAGACAGATTACAGTACAGGGAATCTACCTTCATTTTATCCCCACATCCCTATGAGATAAGTTGAGTTTAGAGAGACTGTCAAAGTCATCCCATATCCTTCCATGGATGAGAGTGGATGAACCTGGCCTGCACAATCCTAGCACAACAGCTTTATTACTACACCATACTGACTCTCAGATTTTGTAGTTGAATTTCTGGTTGCTGTTTTTTGAGCCTCCTCTGTGGCAGCCATTGAAAATTTTCAGTTTCAAAATTAATTTATTAAAACTTTAATTTGACTAACCAATCTTGTCAATCTTGACTTGGCCTCTTCAGAGTCAAATTTAAAAAATATCAGCTACCCTTATTCTGAATTTGTGCCTGGTTCCAGTGCCTCCTGTTATATATGTTGTTGCACCAATTTTTCCAACATAGAGATTTCATGTCATGTTCACAAAATGTCTGAGAGATATCCATATCCCTGCCCTCAGCTCAGAATTATTCCCCTGGCTGTACCCTAAACAAAGTTGCTTCAAGGGGATCCAAGGAGATACACATAGAACAATTATTCCCAAATTCACTTCTTCCGTCAACTAGGTCAGCATAATCTTAAAAAAAATAATGCATGGTTGTACACGAAGAGAAAAAACCTCAGTTATTGCCTGCACAGAACAAGAAAACAAATGGAAAAAATATTCAAAGGCCAGGACTCTGAAATCAAGAAACTCCCTTTTTGTGACCAGATGCAAACTTATATTGTTCAAGCAATTCTAATAGCTAATTATTCAGCATCAAGTTTCTCTACCTCAAATTTCTTGGCTTCACAAATCACCAAACAAGTTCTCTGAAAAAGTACAGGTAGTCCTTGACTTGAGACCACAACTGAGATCAAAATTTCTGTTACTAAGCAAAAAAGTTTGTTAGGTTTGCCCCATTTTATGGCCTTTCTTGCCACAGTTGTTAAGTGAATCACTGCCATTTAAGTTAGTAGCACAGTTCTTAAGTGAATCTGGCTTCCCCATTGGGTTTGCTTGTGAGAAGTTCACAAAAGGTGATCACATGACCCCAGAACACTGCAACTGTCATAAATGTGAACCAGTTGCCAAGCGCCCAAATTTTGATCACATGACCATGGGGGTGCTGCAATGGTCGTAAGTGTGAAAAATGGTCATAGGACACATTTTTCAGTCTTGTAACTTTGAACGGTCGCCAAATGAATGGTTCTCAATTGAGGACTACTATAATGTCAATAAGATTGGACTACAGTTATCACATTTCCCAGGCTTTAAAAGTATCGATTAAAATCTCAAGGCTTCCACATTTTTTGTCAAGCATGAAAACATCCTAAACTGAGAAGGGGTTAGATGTCCTGCTCTCTATCTTTGTTTTCATCAGTATTTACTGTCTAGAGAATACAACAATAGAGGTGGCCTAATGGATTCCTTTTCCTTCCTCTAACTCAGGGCTTTTCAACTTTTTCACCCATTGTACCACTTTTAGGATATGGCAACATCCGAGTACCACCAGTCGCCTAGCAAGGTGTCAAAAACTTGATGACCCCCCCCAAAAAAAGGAAAAAAGTGATAAAGTACAGGTAGTCCTCGACTTACAACAGTTCGCTTAGTGACTGTCCGAAGTTACAACGGCACTGAAAAAGTGCCCTCCAAGCTACAGCCAAGCAAGACACCTGCCTGCTCGCCTGGCGACACTCTTCCTCCTGTCTGAGGTTTTCATTGTTGTGAACATTTCTGTTGAGGATTGACAGTAGGGTTGGGGTGGAGGGTGTTTGATTTTTATTCCCCCCGTCTGCTGGGTGGTTGCAGCAGGTTTTGGTCATTTCATATGACCCTGGGACACTGTGACTGTCATAAATATGAATCAGTTGCCAAGCATCTGAATGTAAATCACAAGACCCTGGAGATGCTGCAACATTCCAGCTGATTGGCGCTTCTTCTGGGCTCAGCAGAAGCGCCAGGATCAGCGCCAAGCTCCAGTTGGAGCCTGGTGCTGATCCTGGTGCTTCCACTGTGCCGACAGCCCCGAAAAAATGCTGATCCTGGCGCTTCTGCTGAGCCCTGACAGCCCTGCAGCTCCAGCCATCTCTTGCTCAGGCTTGTGCAGTACTGCCACTGGTTCAGCTCATTCCTCTCCCCCGCTACCACTTTTCTAGGATGGTCGCGTACCACCTGCCAGGTGCCAATGTACCACAGGTGGTACCCGTACCATTGGTTGAAAAGCCCTGGTCTAACTTACCCAAGGTGATGTGAATGGGGAAAAAGGGGAAGCTAACACAGCAAAGAAAAACTGAATACAGTACAGTAAAAAGATATGGAACAAGAAGTGTAATAGAAAACAAGAGGGCAATAAAGAAGAACTGCCCAAATATTAAAATATGTGTAGTTACAATTATAATTATACACTTCCAGTTCTATTGTTCTACATAGGCAGGCACAGATATAAATTTCCCTTCTCACGTAACATGCAGCCAGAAAACTAGAAATTTTGAAAGTGATCACCAAAAATATTTTCCTAATATAAAGCAGAAATGAAAAGGGCACAATACTTTTTCTATTAAAAAAAGCAATTGTTTCAGAACTGTAAATTCATTAATTTGAATCAGTTTCAGAAAAACTGTACAAGATCTAAGGATGTAAGAAAAGTTATTTTAAAATGAAATGTGAATTAACATTTTAAGTAAGAAACATGAACTTATATCATTTTATCACCCAACTATAAGTTTTCTTTGCCTTACTAAATTTTGTCCTAGGTTCAGACAGAGAACAAATCCATTCTTGCTGTCCACATGTTAGAGTTGTCCTAAAGATTTGTTAAGTTTATCATTTCTTATATAATATCCTAATTCTATCTTAGACAAGATGAACCGCATGTAAATCTAATAAATAAATTCACACGACTGTATCTCAATTAAACAGATCAAGATATTTTGCCCCAGGTTCATTTGCTCTTTTCATAGCACACATACATAATGGATTAATTAATTAGATTTTTATTTACTCAAAAAAAATATTACCGTAGCTGTAGCATAAATTAGTATCTTAAATAGACTTCAAACTATGAAACCTAACAGATTAAAAAAAAGAAATAATGGCTGACTGAAGATTTCCTAGTTTAACAGTAATCCCCAAAGATGGTGTTTTGGGCCAGCAACTTTTTCATTCATATCTCAGCTTATGTCTTAGGTCTGATGCCAAGATTATGCTCTGAAAATAATTGTCTGAACCCGTACCCCAGCTTAATATAGCTTTTTACACAAATTAAATAAAGTGAAGGAAATGAAAAAATCTTAACTGCTCTTTTGTTAAAAAAATTTTTTTAAAAAAATCTAAATATTTTAACATAAAGTTGATTATATTCACTCATGTAAGCAATAAAATATAAAAACAAAAAGAAGTACGAATACTTACTAGATGAACATAGGGTATGAAATATCCAAATAAAGCAGCTGGAATCCCCAGAGCCCAGATTCTATAACTCAAAATTTTGAAAATGGAAAAATTGCACACTTCTTTTGCTGGAGGTAATTTGAACTTCTTCCCTTTTTCACTTTGTTTGGTACTAGGCATGAGAGGTTTGTAAGTAAAGCCAGCCAGGAAAAGAATAAACACAAAAATGCATAGGATTTGAAAAGTCCCAGAGAGGCCAACAGAATTGACCAGTTTATTTAAAAGAAAAGGCAGTGTTATAGTGAACAAACTACTCCCAGCCGTAACAATGCCATTCACCAGTCCCAGACGCTTCTTGAAATAATGTCCCAAAATGACCAGGGATGGCTGATAGGTAAATGAACAGCCGCAGCCAAACAAGATTCCATAGGTGAAATACAGAGGTCCAAGTGAACTACAACAAACAGAGAACAGGGTTAACTGTGGTCTTCTGCATATTTTCCTTTTTTATTTTTATCTTTCAATGTTGTTTTATATTGACTTTTGGATATTGTTAGAAAATCAAAGATAATTTAGTTTATAAGTCATATCTAGAAAGCTATATTTCCACAATGTTTACATTTTTATCCCCAAAATATAACTTTGCATAGTTCAAACCAACATTAATTATACATTAAATATATTTTCTGACTCTATGTTTTCCACATGGTTTGCATAATGAAGAAAAATATTTCTTGTGATATGGAAATTATAATTCTGTTACAGCCTAAAAGTACATTTGACCTTTTCTGCAGTCATATCACACTGCTGATTCATATTCAGGTTCTATTGCCATCATATACTAGATCATTTGGCTCCTATTTCCTAAGAGAAGAACACTAACAAAGTGTATGCTATATTTTATTTTGTTATTTTCATCCAATTTTTCTAATTTATGAAGATTAAATCAAACTGAATTTTATTTTTATCTTTCAAGTTTGCAGTCTCCAAACTTTTGATTGCATACACTTATAAGTTAAAAAAAATGAGCATCCTCACTAGATATATTATTTATTTATAAATTACATCCATGCAGTAATATTGTAATATATTATGCACATTATAAAACATACGCCCAAAATATATATTTTAAAAGGATGAGATAAATATAGACATTCTATTCTTTCTTGCACCTCAATGGATCATCTTATGCATATCCCATTTTTGAAATCAATCTGTATCATTTGATAAATGTACTGTTTATCTCTTCTGTGGCCATATAAAAAAAGCATCTTCTGAAAATTTCATTAGCTTACTGGAAGTGTCAAGGGAAGCTTCACAGCATGATTGAAACTCATGAATAGAAACCATTTCCAGCTACTGGAACTGGTAAATGAAGCTGAAAGCAAAGCCACACAATCACTGCATTTCCAGAAGTGATTAACTAAATAGATACGAGAAAATACCTCTACTAAGCATTCAGATGGGATATAAAGTGTTACTAGATGCGCCATTAATGATGCAGGGATGCAAAATAGATTATTCCCAATACTGTACACAATTTTGCAATCCTATGCCATTTTACAAATTACTCTGAACAATCTTTTCAAATTTGAAAAGGAAGATCTGAATGATTTTGTCTTGAACGAATGGTGTAGAGACATATGGAGGTAACCTTGAAGAAGGAAAGCAAGGGCAGTTACATAAGCATCAACTTAGTCCTAAAAGAGAAGAAAGTGTGACAAAGAAACTGAAGACTGCCTGGCTTTGATTTGCTTAAGCATGAGGTTCAGGGGAGAAAGAGAGAAACTGTCAAGCTTTCAAGATTCTGCTCTTATACACTACACCCATAAAGCAGAGTTCCTGTGATCTGTGTGGAATCTGTTTGCCTCAAAGCATTGACAAATAGGCAGTAAGAGCAGTCCATGCAAAAATCTCACAATTTTCTTGAATATACAATAATCCCTGCAGTAAGATGTTTCCTCACTTTTAATACAAAAATAACATGGAGCAACATGGGAAAAGGTTCATTTACACAGAGGCCCACTTTACCTCAGAAATGGCTGCTTAAATCATGTTTGATGACAAAAAGGCAGCCAGAACAGGTTGTGATCTTAAGAGTGCTGTTGGGTTCTAAAGTGCTAGGATAATACTTTAAATATGACACAATTTTAGTCAAAATGTCATATTTGAAGTATTATCCTAACACTTTAGAACCCAACAGCACCCTTAAGATCATCATCTAATGATAGGAAGGTGGGAGGTGCAGCAGAAGAAATATTACAGTTCTCAAGGTGATGCCC
Source organism: Protobothrops mucrosquamatus (assembly GCF_001527695.2). Taxonomy (NCBI): domain Eukaryota; kingdom Metazoa; phylum Chordata; class Lepidosauria; order Squamata; family Viperidae; genus Protobothrops; species Protobothrops mucrosquamatus. Next base: position 586,133 of record NW_015386692.1, read on the forward strand.
CAAATATACTGCTAGAGGCCAGTTGCATTTCGAAAAGTCAGTGAAAATTACTATTCTTACCGTACAAAGGAGCTTGAAAGGAGCCCAACGAAAGCCACAGCTGCTCCTACTACAGCTACTTTTCGACAACCAAACATGTTGGTAAATACACTGACAATGGGAGAACAGAAGAAAATCATCCCCATCGACAAAGAATTCACCAATGCTGTAGAAAAGATTAAAAATTAGAATATATTTAGCATGGCAGGTTTGAGAATATGCAGTGTAATGTTTATTCCGGTTTTCAGGTAGCATGGAACAAAATCTGGCAGGCGAATATTAATTTGCATTTGGGAAAACCTCAAGCGGACTTGAAGTTTAACGTTTTAAAAGATAGGAACTGGTATAGACATGTTTTATATAAATTTGAGAATACTTATAAAGCTATACTATAAAAATGTATTGAAAAGCACTCTGAAGCACTTGGAAGTAGGAGATATATAAATTATTCTACATGCATAAGTAAGTATACAGATAAACCACCATTTGAAAGTATTTGTTTTCCATATCTTTTTTTAATGAGATTTTGAAAAGACAGAAATAATTTCTTGAGAATAAAAATGGATATTGTATAATTTTCCTACTTTCACAAAGACTGATACTGCAGAGATTGGAAAGATCCTTAATCAATTACAATAATCTGAATATCTTTTCTGTCCATATATCAATAGGCATTGTACTTCTCAGAGACTCTTCTGGAGGATAATTTAGAAATTGAGACTGCATGTTTAGCAGAACTATTTATAGAAGTTTTTATTGCTGATTTAATTGTTTTTATAAATAATTATAACTTGATATTAAAATATCTTAACAAGATGCTTCTTGTTTAATTAATCTGTAAGAGATAAATGCTTTTCATATTTTTCCTTCACACACAATAATGTTTCATACACAATACACACACACTCACACATACACACACACAAAGACCGACATATAGAACTTATTTCCTGATTGTGCAAATTGAATGACCGTAGGAAATATAACTTACATGAAAAAGAGGTTTAATGTGATTTTACTAGAAGTTGATTAGAAATCATATAGTTTTGCATTTTACAGATTAGAACTACAAGTATTTCTCACTTACTGATTGCAGTTGGGACCAGCAATTGTTAGGTGCAAGTAATCAGGAATAGGAGTTGAGTTCAAAGCATTAAAAGTTCATTACATATTACCGACACACAAGAATCTGATCTACTAACTGTCAAACCAATTGGCACTAGATAAGGGTCAATGGAATTCACAGGGTCATTGGTCTATTGTGAGAATATAACAACTCCAAATTGACGGCACCTTTGACCCCGCTCTCAGGCTCAGTCTGCTAATCTCCTACAGTAATCCTGTCACTAAGCAATGCAGTCATAATGTAAAATATTATGTGATACCCAGCTTATGATGTTAGTTCCAGCTGCTACCGTTAAGCAAATCACCTCAGTAAGAATGAAATAATGTGACCACAATCTGAGACTTCTGTTAGCTTTCCCATTGACTTTGCTTGTTGGAAGCAAGCTGTGAAGATCACAAATGGTGATCCTTGACCACGGGTACACTGTGACAGCCGTAAATTCAAGGACTAGTCATAAATTTCTTTTTCAGTGCAAATGTACCTTTGAATGGTTGCTGAACAAATTGTCAATAAGCAAGGACTACTTGTACTTTATAAAAAAGACTGTGTGAGCTGAGCTGAAATTCGCAATCCATTCCAATATATTATATCTGAACTCACGTTGCAAAATTAGGTTAAAACTATGGATGATGAAGTAATTATTTACAAACCAAACAGAATTCTTTACACCTTTTTTGAAAGAGAAAATACTTATTAAATACTTAGTAAAACTTTAGAGATAATCTTTATCAACTAATGTTGATTATAGTTACTGAATTAACTGTAATTCAAGAGCATGGTAATGAGTTTTAAAACCTTTTATGGCTTTCAACATGCATATCTGCAAGACTTGCCTGCTCCAAATGGAATCTGCCCATCGGATCATCTTCAAAGACCCACAGGCAAATCTTATCTATGGTAGATCTTCTACTTTGGAACAGCTGGTCCGTCATCCTTATCAATGTTCTGCAGTGGTATTAAGATTCAGCTGTTTTAGAGCAGGGGTCCCCAACCTCCGGTCCGTGGATCAGTACTGGGCTGCGGCATGCCAGCAACCGGTCCACAGAAACAAAGCCCCATCCACGGGATGCAGGCAGCATACAAAACCACACCCCTTCCGGTCCACAGAAAAACCTCTCTCCATGGAACTGGTCCCTGGTGCCCAAAAGGTTGGGGACAGATGGACAGTTTTTTTTGAAGCCAGGGCTGAATAACTCATTGCAAATAGTTTCAGCTCCAAGGGGTTATACAATGAAGTCACTGTGGGTAGAGCCAAACACTCTTAATTTTTATAAAAAAGTTTTGTGGGGACAGTGGATTTTAAATGCAAAATAACTATGCTTTGGGAACTTAAAAAGGGTTAACAAAAAAAAAAAAAAACCTACACCACCCATCCAGTTGCCTCCCAACTGCTGTCTTCCAGATTACTATTCTTCCACAGCTATCAATAGAAGGGAAGCAGGGCTCTGTCCCTCACATCCAGCTGTATGCTAATGAGCCGAAACTCTGGAATGATGCTGTTTATAAATTTTAACAATCAATCCCCATGAACTACAGAAAACTCAATTAATAGACTGCATTCCAAGGGTACACTTTTAAACCATTAAGATTCTAAACCTCATTAGACTCAAATGTAAAAAGTAATTTAGAGAAAATGGATGGTGTAAAAGAGGTAAATATTTGGCACCTTAGAATCACAAAAATATGAGGTCTTTCATAATTATACTGGTGGTCTTCAGTTAGCAGTTATTCAGTGACTATTCAAACTTATGACAGCATTGAGCAAGTAGTACTTACAAACACTTCCCCAAATTCTGGCTAACATAGAGCTCCTGCAGTCATGTTATCATGATTTGAGTGCTCAGCAACTGAACCATATTTCCAACTTCTGCAGCATTCTGCAGTCACATAATCGCAATTTTCAACTTTCCACAAAGTTGATGAGGAAGTTGGCAGGAAGTCAGAAATCACAGTCAAGTGAAGTCCTTGCTTAACACGTGAATGGTAATTCACTTAACAATGGCAACCATGGACTGCCAGAACTATCATTACTAAGTGGCACAGTCACGTAACATTGTACTTTACGACTAAGTCACTTACCGATAGAAAGTCTGGTCCCAATTACCATCATTAAGGAGAGCTACCTGTTTCACACTTTTTAAGACTAAAGGCAAAATGGAATTGAGCATTTACGGGTGGGGCCTTCGCCTACTTAAAAGAATATAATATCTTTTATTATGCTACCTATTCATTTTTTTTTCTGAAAGAGATTGAGTAGTCTGCTTTTTCAACAGAGCCTGTATACCAGAAAGTAGCCCTCCCATAATTTTGATTATGCTGGCTGTGAAGTCTGGAAAAGCTATCATAAAGGGTATAGCAACACCATGCCCACTGGTATAGCTAAGTTCTGCACAAGAATTAATAAGTAAATTCCATTGCCTTCTGCACAAGAATTAACTGTTACCACTGTATACTGTTCACTGTATTTATTTTTTCCAAGAAAATATGGTCACTGTAAATTTATCTCACAGGGCTGTTTTGGATCTAAAGTAAGGGAAACAACTCACACCCTATTCCCTTAAAATGATTTGAGCTCTCAGGAGAAAAGGTAACTATAATTCAATCAGTCAATCAATCAGTCAGTCAATCAGTTAATCAAGCAGTGGTTTTTAACCCCAACCTTTAACATTATCTTTATTTCAAAATTAATATCATAATGGTTGTCGAAGGAATTAAGGTGTTAAAGTACAAACTCTTCTCTTCCTTAAAATGTTAAGCAGTTACATCAAGTAGCCCTTCTGTAATGTAGGTGTCCAAATTGAGACAGATCTGTTCAACCACATTCTTGAAGAATGAACCAAATGTTCATAGCAAACATTCTGCTTATATTATACAAGTTTACCAAGTTCTTTCCTTTTCTAAAAGATCTTGTTTCTTGCTGCAGGCAGGGAATATACCACACGCTTGGATTCCATTTTAATCAGGCTGTACAATTTCCCCTTTTTAGAGAGGGTGAAAAAAAATCTATATCAATGTTACTTGTGCCATACATGGTGTTTTAGACACCAGTCAGGTAGAAAACAATACAATAATCAAGAACCATTAAGGAAGAAACCATATTCCATTAAACCTGGGAGGGCAAGCCACCTTTATATATGCAAACAGCAAACCTCATACTCACAATGATGATGAATGAAATGTCTCTAAGCAAACAAACAAGCTCATAGACAAACAAGCAGGCAGTATCTTCACATGATTTTCTACATTTTGACTCGGCCCTCCCCGTTACCTTCTCCAATATCATTTTTTGTATAGAAGCCATTTTAGCGCCCTTATTATTTTGGATGTCCCTTTTTGTATTTGTTCAAGCTTTACATTATCCTTCTTATATCCTTAGTATAATAAACACAATAAACTAAGTAGCTGAAAAGAACACAGCAAAACAGAGGAACACATTGCTGAAGGGTCCCAAAAGACAAAAAAAAAAAAACCAAAACCAAAACCCTCCAAATTGAACATGTTTGGAACTGTAGAGCCAGGGAGAGAGGGAAAAAGAAGGATCAGCCTAGAATCGTTTCAAACTAAGTCCAGTCCCTCCTTGATCGCTGTTATTGTTATCAAATTATAACCAAGTGCTGACTGTTAGTTGAAAAGAGTCCTGGGCATAAGCTTTTAGCAATAACTCAGTTAAACTGAAACTTCATCTGTAGACCTGGTCTTTAACACCTGGAAGGAACATTGTTCTGGGAAATCAGTTCAGAATGACAGAATTGAAGGGCCCAAGTTGGTCTCTGCAGCTGGTGTACTTGTATACAATATTGTTTGATAATACCAAACACATCCACTAGTTGCAATTTTTAGAAAATTTTGCATGCAAAGATACGGTACATGGGTAGTCCTCAACTTATGATCACAATTGAGCCCAATATTTCTGTTGCTAAAGGAGTCAGTTGTTAATTGGGTGGGCTTGAAACTGAATGGATGTATAAATAAATATTTTTTTAAAAGGAAATGCTCAATTGTCTTGAACATAATGCAATCTTTTTCATTTAAAACAGAGTGTTAGGCCATCTTCAGTACAAAAAGTCAGGGAGCTATAATGATGCACTTTAAGAATCCAGGGAGAGATAGGTAGATAGGCAGAGAGATAGGTAGAGAGATAGAGTAGTTCAGAAACAGACAGAGTTATTTTCATTTCTATATTGCATCCATTTAAGAAATGGGCAAATTTCCCAGATTACCATGTGACAAGCTGGTCGCATTCATTGTTTCATGCTGGTTGCATTCATCTTTTCCTGCTGATTTTAAAGACAAAACAAAAACAAAAACCCAAAATAAAAAAGCAGTGCAATTTCTCCCATTGTTAAAACCCTAAAGCATCAGAAAATTCAGCAAGCAAATTAACAGCAACAGTTTACAATATAGCTACAAGGACCATCAGTTCCTAAGATTTCCTTGGTATTTTTTTTTCCAGAGGTGGATTCCCATTGCCTGCTTCCCAGGGCTAAGAAAGAATAACTAGCCCAGTTGGACTAAAACTCACAGTCTCTTGGTTTCTAGCTTTGGTACCTCAACCACTACACCAGGCTGGCTCTCTTTATGAAAGCCCACACTTTGGTATTTAAAAATATCTTGCCACCAGATCCATTTCTGCAATTTGTTAGCCAGACAAACAAATTAGAGGTACGATGCAGGCATAATCTTTTATATATCACTTGCTAGGGAATGTAAGCAGAAGACTACTATTGCATTGATTACTGCGAGAACAAATGTTCTAACTACATTCTTAAAGATTTCAATGAATGTTGGTAGGAAAAGGTAGGAATCTAATAGAAGCCTAGTACAGTATAAAAAGAACTAATACAATATGGTTGCAAGCTCTATATGAAGGAAGGATGGCAATGTTCACAAATTTCAGTATTCCTATGGTCACTACAAGGTGGCAGAAATTAAGCAACATTGTTCAAAAAGCTAAATAAGTTTGGCTCTGATGAAACCTTGGGTAGACTAATAGAAAATTCCAAGGCTGTGTGCTATGCTTGGAAATGATAATCATGATCACCATCATGATCATCATGATCATCATGATCATGATCATCATCATCATCATCCTATCTCAGAAAATGGCAATAGCAAATAATTTCTATACTATTGTCAAGAAAACAACTTGGACATGTCCATACAGCTGAACCTGAGGAGTTTTTATTGTTTTAATATACAGTATTCCAATGAGTTTAAGCATCACCATGAAAATTAAACAAATTTGTCTGCAAAACAAATCACACAAAATGAAAGAGGTTCAATCTTCTGTTTCTACTCCCATTCTAATGACAAACCAGCCCATAATCTGCTATTACTTCAGGGGGGCTCTGGTGGCCCAAACCGTGCTTAGTCATCTCACAGATGGGATGAAATAATCCTGATGAGGGAGGGAAGGGTGAATTCTATGCTGCAACTGCAGGAAGCCACAAATCTAATATTTTATGGAGTGAGACTGACAAAATAATTATTAACCTTACACCCACGGAGAAGCTGTGATGATGTTGTTTCTGTTCCCACTTTATAGTGGAAGAGAGTGTTTTTCTGCTAGCTTGAAGGCTTAATCCCTTATGGAGAAGTCCCCTACCCTCCTTTATCACTAAGAAACAGCAGAAAGTGCCGAGCTTGTAAACTGACATTCAGAAGCCCTACACCTCTTGGTCAAGGACTTTGTTTGCTTTTGTTTAACAAAGCTAAAACCCTAAAACAGGGACTCTGAATAGCTTAGTATCTTTGAAGGATTCCAATAAGAGGGCAGATCTTGATTTAGAGGCTGTGTACCAATTCTTCAGCAACAGTTTTATCTTAGCGGCCATGTTAATTTCCTAGTATCTGCCATGAAAGCAGCAGATTTTGCTAATTTGTTCATACCCTGCCTGAGCATCCTGTTCCCTAAGAAGATGTGATGAACTGAGCTGATTGGCTCACAGAAATAAAGTTCTAATGAAAATGAATTGATTGCATTCAGCTAAGAGAAGCATAGTGGGGTGGCAAGAATATACACAGTTACACCACTGGGGACTTTTGTCCAGAGTTCAGTTACTATGGAGCTTTTCGTTCCAATGCTAAAGAGCAAATTAAACATGAGGGAGAACTGAAACAAACGAAGGGCATGGAAGAAAAGGGGGGGGGGAAAGATCCTGCTTATGGAGGGAACCCAGGTCACATGGATGGCCAGTGGAGATGCTGGGTATGAAAACTCTGGATCAGGACAATGCAAAGAATAGAAGATGGGGCTATCTACTCCTATAGGAACAATGATTGGCAATTTGTAGCACATTCCTCAACAGCAGAAGAAATGGTGACAAATTAGAAACACAAGTTTATCGTAAAACCACTCACAGCAGCCAAGTGCTTCACTATCAAAACAACAATCTAATCTCCCACAAGAGAAGCTGTGTAAGAACTCTATTTAGATGAGCACAAACACACTGCCTGAACATCAGGAAATGGAAACCGAACACCTATACAACATCTTCCCACAAAATGGATACCCATAAAACTTCATCAAATAAGTGTCTGATACTCAACCTACTAAAGCACAACCAACACAAGCTAGGAAAAAGATAACACTGCCATACATCAAAAAATCTGAGAAATAACCAACAGACTATTACAACTACATGGCATTACTGTAGCATATAAGACTGTAACCCTCCAAAACATCTTAAATAAGCTGAAAGACCCAATAGCACAAGATGTCGCCTACAGGAGTCAACTGCAACATACAGTACAAGAATTGTAACAGCCACTATGTAGCACATACAGGCAGAAGACATCCATGAACTTGACCTAGCAATCAGAAGACATGATGAAAACTCCTTAATTGTACAATACATGGCAAACTTAACTATAGTTTCAACTGGGAAACTGTGAGCATCCTAGATCAAGTTAAGTCCAAAAATGCTAAACATCCATGGAGATTCTCAGTCATCCAGGTAATACTTGTCCCAAAGATGCTTTTTTTTCCCAAGGCAACTGGACTTTCTTGTTTTTCTTTGACGATGTTTCACTTGTCATCCAAGAAGCTTCTTCAGCTCTGACTGGATGGTGCTGGATGGACCATCCAGTCAGAACTGAAGAAGCTTCTTGGATGAGAAGCAAAACATCTTCAAAGAAAAACAAGAAAGTCCAGTTGCCTCATGGAAAAAAAAAGGCATATTTGGTGGAAAAGTGCAAGGAAATTCCTGGAAGTCTGCCATCAACAGACACACAGAGATAAACCACATTAAACTATCGAAAAGCTAAAAAGGAAACAAAAAGACCAAAACACCTCCTTGCCACCAATCAATACTCAGATAACCAGGATTAATACCAGACTAACAATCAAGCAGTGAATAATACCCCAATCAAGGAACTACCAACTCAGACAATCAGAAAACAACAGCCAGTTTACAACAACCCTGAGCTACAAATATTCTCTTCCATGATAAAATCTCTTTCAGTCTGAGGACTTCCTCAGAATTCTTTAGTATGGTCATTGCTAAAATACTAAAGTCCACACAACTGGAAAGCCCCAAACCTCTCATGAGCTCTACTGTCAAGTGAAAATAAAACAGTTTCCTCTGCCATAGTCTACCACCACTATACTGCCTTGATTTTATTTAAACTGACATGAAGAATATTACAAAGTGTGATCAGCCTATAAAAGTAGAGGCCAGATAATAAGATAGCTTCGGCTAGCTAGATACAGACAAAATCCTCTCAAGTCCGTCTTTTAGAGATACAGTATAGTTGTCTCCAAAATATCTAATTTAGCTTTCTGCTACACAACATAGCTATTATCTATTTTTAAAAAAGCAGGGGGAAAGCAACATTATGTTGCACATAAATGAGTATTAGGAACAGATTTTTGTAAAGTAAATATAGTTCATTGTATCAAGCAAGTCACAGAGAAAATGTAAACAACCTCACAGAGATTGCCCTTTGACTTCTTCCATTGCAATTCTGACCTCTTGGGAATACAGAAATGGATGATAACTGATTTATCCAAGAAAATCAGCCTTGAAACACTAAAAGATCCAAACTTCCTTTATGAAATACATAAAATGCATGGATCCTATCTGTTTAGCTATTGCTGTATACTTATACCTAGACAACACACAATTTAATATTACTCCATTGATATTTTCAAGGTGGAACAAATACAAATGTTAATGTATTCATTGCAAAGTTTGTGAAATATTGTTCCTCAGTTACTTTTTTAAAACATTTACTAAGCATTCTTAGTGTTTTTGCATAATTTGATTTCACTATTCTACACTGATATAGAATAGTTGTAGATGTTGTATATAAAGTTGTTTCTTTATATAATTTTTGGCAATATTTCATGAATGTTATTTGTAAATCAAAGAGTTTATTTTCAACTTTGCAGCTGAAAAAAAGCTGAGCAGTTACTAAAATAAGACTTAAATGCCAAAAAATATGAACTAGTGATACTTCATTAAAGCTGAACAGTTTTGTAACATCTGGTAAAGTCTGATAGAAGATAACTTTACATTTTGCTCATAATAATTAACATTGATTAAGGCTTATCTTTTATGTTCTTTTAATTTGTTCTTAGAAAAACAAAGTAGCAAATCTTTAATATTTCTTTCAGCCTGTATTTCTCTCTAGCACTTTTAATAGGTACATCTAATTTTTAAAAGCTGAAATTTTATATAACACTATCTGTAGCCGGCCACGCGTTGCTGTGGCTCAGTCTGGTTAAATGGAAAAGAAGTGTGTTGCTTTTACGTCCAACAGATGGCACTGTTTTTCAAAAAAAGCATGTTTTTACCTGTCACAGGTATGACATCTATATAATAGTAGGTATATAAAAACACGTGCGTATTCGAATGCAACGTTTTGTCAAAATTTCAAAGCAATCGGTGAAGAACTTTCAGAGATTTAAGATTTTGAACAAACGAACATTTACATTTTTATTTATATAAATATTTTGAATAATTCATGTCATAAAATGTATTAATAAATACATTAATTAGCAAGTACTATAGCTATCTGTAATTCTTCAGAGTGCCTGACTAAAGGGTTTAATCTTCAAAAATAGGAGAAAAATGATTCCAGATGATCCCAGAATAGTTAGCCTGATATCTAAACAGTTCAACAACAAATTTATTAAAGGACTGGTTTATAAACTTTAAGAAAAATAATGCACTATTAGGAATCTACGTACCTTCTTCTTCTGTTAGTGAGCCTAACAATCTCATTAAGTAGGCTGTCTATTACTACTGTTAAATGGATAAAATGCAAGTTTTGCACCATAGCCATATTATTAGAAAATGATAAACTTCATGTTGCTTGGCACTAATCTCTTGCATGCTATATCAGAAATTCATTTGTAAAACTAATTTAAAAAGAAATTTGACAAAGCTTGGTTTAGCATAACAAACATTTCCCTAACAGGTTCATTGATTCCATCACACCCATAAGTCTGACATAAGGTCTTGGGCAGCCCATTGGTGTCTTCTGAAATCCATGGTCACTAAACGTTGCCTCCTCCACAAAGGATCTTCTACCTAGTTTTTCACAGTCACCACTACCCTGAAAGACACAGTACTGAGTGGCTGCAAGGCTTCAGTCTAGATCTTATTGACACCATCAGCGCCATTGCTGCCACTGTGCTGCTAGCTGCCAGAAAGCTGATTGGCACGTCAGGTCATCTTTTGTAGCCCATTTTTCATGTAGCAATCTGGCCCTTTCCCCTCTGAAAGCTGTGTTAGCCTGGGTTACATAATGCATTATTTTTTCTTCCACTCAAATCATATCCGATTCTGAAACTTCCTGGAGAAGTCCTTGCAGGGTTTTTTTTTTTGGCAAGATTCTCCAGAAGTGGTTTGCCAGTGACTGGTTTAAGGTCACCTAGCGGGCTTTGTACCTAAGATGGGACTAGAATTCATGGGCTCCCGGTTTCTAGCCTGATGCCTTAACTGCTACAGCAAACTGACTCATATCGCATTATACTGATTTGTAATTTATATAAGAATAAAAAGAATGAAAAAAGCACACTAAGAGGCACATTAAATGTTGCTCTTGACAGTTGAATTGAAAGTCTGTATGAATATTACAAATTTATCAAATTACCTGAAAGGATTAAAAAACAAATGATTTATCTTTAATTTTGAAGACTCTAGAGCATCATGCACTTAAAAGTAGACTCTGGAAAAAAAATCTTACAGATTCATTTATCTCTGCAAACAAAAAAGTAATTTATGGAATTAAAAACAAAAAAGTGATCACCATAACAAAACCTTAAACCACAAAGTTTGTGCAGCCTTATGCACCAACATTTCTGTTTCAAAGCAAGTAACCAGCACAGAAAGAGTTGATCTTCCGTCACCATAGTAACTGCAAATGGTCACTAAACAAAGCAGTCACTAAACAAGGCATTTTTGCAATGCATGTTTGAAAGCAACAATCACTTCAATATTCACTAATAAAACAAGTATTTTTATTATATTCATCTCTTTTATCCACAAGCTAATAGTATCTTCAAGTAATCTAAAGCAGATTTTATTCTGTAAATTTCTTTTTGTTTACATCAGATGGTCATTTCAGCATTCCAGAGGATTTCTCTATCCTCTAAGGACCTGACCCCCAAATACATTTCATATAGCTTACTGCAACTTATTTTGGAAAACATATGAAAATGAATGGTTTGGGGTAGAGAATTAACAAAGAGGCTGTTGTTTGATGAGAGCCACAAGAAGGATCAGAAGCTGAATGAATGCATATTTTAAACAAGCCTGAAGAAAACATAGTTGCTCCTTTTATTTGCCACATGTTTGTAATAGTCCCTCACACCCAGCACTGGAATTATTCCTATATGCAGTATTCTAATTATTTCACCTCTTTCCAAACGGCTTTTACTATTCTAAGCTTTTCTTCTGCATAGTTCTAAAGATGCTCGGTATGAATGTTTTCTGATTATAAGAAAGATATAACTTTACACCCATCCCCCACCGCTGCTGTGAAGGCAAAAAGAGACTTGTTAGATTCAGATGAGTTTAAACAGCACTGCCAGGGAATGAGACAACTTGCCACCGCCAACTCACTGCGGCCAGCTCACCACGAGAAAACTCAATGCGGGACAATTCAATAATTTAATTTAATTATCTAAAATAATATTTTAATTTTTGTCATTCACATTTCATTTTGTCCCTCCTTTAGCATCCTTTCTTTAATGATTCTGTTCTACAATTTCTTTGATACTTGTGTAACTCTTGTCCTGCAGCGAGGTGTCCTGTGGCAAGTTGGCCAGGGCGAGTTGCCCCGCGGAAAGTTGGCCACAAGTTGGCTGCAGCACATTGGCTGTGATGAGTTGGCTGCAGCAAGGTGGCTGTGGCAAGTTGTCCTAGTACAGGGGTAGGCAACCTTGGCTCTTTTATGACTCGTGGATTTCAACTCTCAGAATTCCTGAGCTGGCTCAGGAATTCTGAGAGTTGAAGTCCACGAGTCATAAAAGAGCCAAGGTTGCCTACCCCTGTCCTATATAAAGGAAATAGATTCTATCTAGTCTATTTTTGCCTTAGTCCTGCATTTGAAGCAGCCTCTTAAATTGAATCATAATAAAAATAGCTTCAAAACCTTAGCAATAAATATATTTAAATGAGGGAAGCTTGGTGGCATTTCTCTTCTGCTCCTTACATCTTTTGACTTTGTTCCCGACAAACCAACTGTTTCCCCTCCTCCCCTATTTTTTTTAATCTGCGCCTTTGAATCACTGTTGACTCCTAATAACTACCTAGACTAGTTCCTGCACACTAAACTACATTCTCTTCCCCTATTGCTGTATGGAGTAACAAGATAGTTTTCGATATCCCTTCAAGAGATTTGAATATGTTCAGCCCATGCTTGGTGCTGTCTATGTTCATTCAACTTGTATCAGTCCTAAGGTGCAATTTATTCTAGCTAGAAGATGACAGATTATATTAATGTAAATATATATTTACACAATGTACACATATCATAAAACATCAGAAAAACTTGCTTCTGAAAATAAAGATTAATATATTCCAACAAGAAACAACGATGTAATGATGTCATTATATTTCTACTACATTTAATGCCAAGCTAAGCCGCCATATTAGACTTTTCAAATTACTTAAGCAGGGAATACTTTTCTTAGATACTTTCATAATAATGAAATATTCCTTGAGCCCGAGTCAAAGCAATTATTTAAAGTTTACCACTACTCGTCAGTGGGCAAAAATAATGGGGATCATATAGTCTGTATTTTGCATGAAGTTCATGCTCAGTTTCAGCTAGACATTGAAATCATAATAGGAAGATGCAACCTTGTTGTTCAGTCACTATGTCATGTCTGACTCTTCTCAACCTCATGGACCACTGAACACCAGCCCCCCCCCATCCTCCACTGTCTCCTTGAGTCTGACCAAACTCATGCACAGTGTGTCAACAACAGTTTCCCCTAATAACTGATTTTCAAAATAATCTGATAAAGGCGCTATCAGGAATTAAAATAAATGCATTAGTTAATTTTGTTTTAGGTACAGAAATATTAACCCAAATCAGACAAATGGCAATTGGGTAAAGAATCTGTATAATGCTTAGATTTGCATTGTACAATGGAGTGGCAACCTCCAAAAATGTACTGTGCAGTGAATTACCAACAATGTAATCCTACACATATCTGGAAATATGTAGGCACTGTGGTAGCACAGTGGTTAGACTGCAGTATTGCTGACTGCCAGCAGTTCGATTCTCACTGGCTCAAGATTCCATCCTTTTGAGTCAGTAAACGAGGACCCAAATTGTTGGGGGCAAAATGCCGACTCTATAAACCGCTTAGAGAGGGCTGTAAAGTGCTGTTGCTATATAATGTTGAGTTCAATGGGAACTCTTAAACAAGCAGATAAAGAATTGTAGTCTACACCGAAATCAACAGATGGTCAACATAATTTCAGCTTTTTTACTGAAGGAAAAAACACATTGTCATAAATACTAGCCACTAAACTTTCCTTAGAAAATTCATATAACTATGCATATCTAGATCTGGAATGTTGTATTTTTAAACAAATTAAAATCATTTTTAAGTTCAAATTAATTGGATGGGGAACACTGTCATTTACAAAAAGAATTATAAACACATTTTTCTAATTAAATTACATTCTAGTAATTTCTATCAGTTTTTTTATTTCCACAAAATAAAGACTAAAATAAAGGTGTAAGTAATAAAAAGATCTATATTTTTAAATTTAAATATATTTTAAGTTCACATGCCTTAACAGTTTTTTTCCTTCTTGTAGTGTTACTTCTGTGAGAGTTGCATGATTTTAAGGACTATGCAGTTGTTTTAAATTTGTATTTCACAAGTTTGCCCAGCAATTATTATTTCACCTTGATTACTGAGTTGTACTGGTGATATTTACAGGCTCACTAATATATGATTAAGTGGTTTACTCAGCTCAAATTTCTGGGTTTGCACAACACACTAGGCTAAACCCTAGCCAACCTAGAGTGATATACTGCGTAGCTAGTATGTGCTTCATCAGCTGTCATACTTCTTGCTTTACTCAACTAACAATTAAGAGTAGCCACGTAGAATTCAGGTAACCTTAGAGAACACAAGGTGGCATTTGCCAGGATATCCTTGCCTCCAGGATAATGTTTTTCTTTCCTTACACAGGTGAAAAGAGCAATTTCTCCATTCTTTTAGATAGGGGAGGGGGAGCTGCAGGTCACAAAGCTGATGCTTTATGCCACCTGTGACACAAAAGCAAAAGAGATCTATTTTTTTTTTACAAAGGAAATTCCCCACGCCACTGTCAGATCACAACTGGCATCCCTCCTTGCAACTACATTATACAAAAAAACTAAAAAAAAAAGAGAGAGAGCGGGGGGGGGGCAGTTCAAGGTGACAATACCAGCGAGAAAATGTTTTTAGGCAGGATGCCAAACAAAACCAGTAACATTCACAGTTGCCCCCCCCCCAGACCATACGACTGTATAGATAGGAGAGATACAGAGTTTTATGTTACTTAAAAAAAAAGGAGATAAAAGATGTCCTTATCTTTGAGGCAGGCTGATTCTGAGAACTACACGGGTGGGGTGGGGGGCAGAAGTACGGTTTTCTTGCAAACAATTAAAAACGGCGTGCCTTAAGGTAAAGAAATGTTCCGTGCTGAATTGCAAAGCACGTTTTGCATTTGTGCATACACACAAATGTGTATGTGGTTGGCAGCACACTGTTAGCCGGAGCTGCAGCACTCCCACTTGGGAGGCGGGTATCCAGCTGCCATGCAGTCCACCACAGGCTTCTCCTCCAACTTGGGGCTTTCCGGATGTTGGGGACTACAAGCCTCATCCCCGAGTTGGAGGAAAACTTGCTCAGTCCCTTCTTCTCGTCGCCTTTCCGCTGTGCTCAAGAACGCCCATTTCCAGGATATTCCCCCCCATACACACACACACACATATACATACACGTCTTTGGGGGATCCCGGGACCCCTCGCCTCGCTGCTTTAAAGGCAGCTGGGAAGGGAAGCCCCAGGCGTCCCCTCTTGCCTCTCACCTGTCCTGAACATCAGCTGCTTGTCGTTGGGGTCTCCGAATTCCGACAGCAGGGACTTGAAGAGGATCCCGCACGAGTTCTGGATCCCGAAGACGGTCCCGTTGCACCACATGGAGGCCAGCATGACAAACCAGCCCCAGCCTCCTTCGGGCGGCTCGGCCGTCTCCTGCGCCTGCCCCTGCTCCGCCGCCTTCTCGGGAGGACCCTGCGCCGCCCCGAGCCCAGAAGGCACCAGGGGAACTTCTGCGGTCCCGGAGGCGAGCGAGGCTTCCTGCGGGCACCATTCTCCGTTCTCCTTTCTCGGCTCCTCCTCGCCCACCGCCTCACTTTCTCCCGGAGGGGAGGGCGCGGGGACGGCGCTCCCCTCTCCCACCTCCTCGCTGACGGGGGACATGCCCGCGAAGCCAAGCCAAGCGCCGCGCCGAGGCGGCCTGGGGCTACACAGCTTGGCGCCCCTGGCTCCTTAGCAATGCCGAGGCACTGCAAACATGCCCCGCGTCAAGAACGGAGGAGCCCGATCCAGAACTTGGGCGGGCGGGCGGACGCGAAAGAGAACGTTCCCCCCGCGCTCTTGTGACACCGCTCAAGCCCTCGGAGCTCAATTTGCATAGGTTTCCTTTAATCCGCCTGTCGCACGAGCGAGCGAGCCAGCCCTTAAGGCGGTTCCATTCCCGCGAGCCTCTTCCAGGTGGTTTCGAAGGAGCAGCCCACGAGGAGGCGTGGCCTTCGGAGCAGAGATGGTGCTCTGCTGCGCCCCGCCTTCTTCGGCCCCCTCAACGCTCCGAACGTCTTCATTGGCTAAAAGGGGGCGCGGAGGTTCCCGCCTTTCTCCCTGAGGCCGACGAAGTGGGCAAACCGGGACAAAGCGCAGAGCGCGCGCGTGGCTAAGGAAAGACGAGAGCGGGAGAAAGTGGGGGGGTGGTGGTGGTGGTGGTGAGGTTTTTATCCGGGCGCGCCGAGCAGCCCATCAGTCAGAGGAGATGACGACCACCCGAGGGAGGCGATTGGACGGGGTGGTGGGTGGGGTGGTGACAACGGCGATTGCTGCTGCTGCTGCTTCTCTGCTGCAGGAGCAGCATTGAAGCCCGCAGGCGAGAGGTCTGCTCGACCCCCGCGTTCTGCGACGGGTCTGTTTGTTTGTTTAGATTTGTATACCGCCCTATCTCCCTTACGGGACTCAGGGCGGTGAACAGGCGATAATAAAAATCACAATAAATATCTATTCTAAAATCAAATTAAATAAATAAAGGCCTGCTCTAAAATACCCCATATAAAACCTATACTAAAACCTAATTAAAACTACGCCAGGCTGGCCGCACGAAATAGATGAGTTTTCGGGGCTCGGCGAAAAAGGCGCAGGTCCGCAGTTGTACGTAGGTGGGGGGGGGCATAGGTCATTCCAGAGGGCAGGAGCTGCCACAGAGAAGGCTCTCCCCCTGGGGGTCACCAGTCGGCATTGACTGGCCGACGGCACCCTAAGGAGGCCCTCTCTGTGGGAGCGGACTGGTCGAAGGGAGGTATGTGGTAAGGAGGCGGTCTTGCAAATACCTAGGTCCATTGCCATGGAGCGCTTTAAAGGTTGTTACTAACACCTTGAAGCGCACCCGGAAGGTCGCGTGAGAAAGGAGATCTTTCCCCTGTACACACGACGACTGTCTCAGAGGCTGGGCTTTCTGCGTGCGTGTCTCTGATGTCAGCCACCTCCCCAAAGGTAGTGACAATTTATTGGCAGGGCTGTAGGGAAACAAAACTTTTGCCAAGGTACAGGGCAAAAGGGCAGGAGTTAAAGGTAGGGACGAGCAGAAAAGAAACACTTAAGTATTCCTAACTTAGTAGATGCACGCCTCATAAGTTGACCAAGATTGACCCAGGTAGATATGGTTCTTCTTTAACAAAGCAGCCATCAAAGTTATCAATCCAGAAGAGGATCCGTATATCGGCTTGTTATAAAGATGCTTTAAGTATCATATATTTAATTCTAATATAAAGCATTCTGGACCAGAGCCCAGGATTAATCATCAAAGGTCTATCAACATCACTTCAAATACGTCCAATGTTCAGGGTGAGCGTTATCACTAAAGTAAGAAAACAGCAGCAGGTGTTCTTTCAAGAGAGATATCTGGTAGCTATATAGGACATGGCAGCACAAATGTCAAGGCCTTGGGTGTCCCACCCACAAGCCAGAGTGACTCCAATTGTAATCTTTAGTATACAGAAGGTATTATGGTTTCAGTCCGAAAGAGCACAACACTGAAAAGAATCAAGCTTTATTGATCTTTAGGGGCATGGTTTCCAAGAAAGAGGGGCCTGAAAATTGGGAAGCCAGATTTTTGTAAAAAGGCCCATTGTAGCCACAGGATTCCCACCTTGTAGTTATTTTATAAGTTCTTTTCTAAACAACTTATAAAAGCACTACAAGGTGGGAATCCTGTGGCTAGACAAAATGGGCCTTCTGGAAGAGCAGCAGAGTTGGGGAATGTTGAAGTCCAGGCTGGTTGAGGATGGGAGGTTGGGGTTGCTCAGATGGTTACAATGTAGTTTAGATGGGATTGTCTGGGGAGGTGGGGAGAGTCAATAGTGGGCTGATAGGATTATGCAAAGAGAGGAGCTGGGTTTGATTTTGGCCGTGTCCAAAAAAACCTGGGGAGGAGGGGGGAAGGGTGCAGCCTCCGTTTCATTTCTTGGATTTATTTTCTCCACTATAAAAAATTTTAAATGCATTGGAGGTAATCTTACTAAGTCTTTTTTTAATAAAAAGGGAATTAGTTTTAGTCTTGATGCTTTCTGTCCAGCACAGATTTTGCATGTGTGACCCTTAGAACACCACTCAGTAGCCTTTTACATAGTGCTTGTTGAGCAACCCAAAGCTTCCAGAAGTGTAAGAAATATTTTAGCAGGGGAGGGGGGAAGCTTATTGCAGCTTGCAAAATGCTGAGCAGTAGTTCCTGTAACACTGACCCTTTTAGGGAGGGAGGGGCATGAAGAACATGTCTTTGTTTGGTGAGCACATTTGGGGCGGGCAACTCAATTATTAAGCAAAACTAAGTGAAATTGTGACTGGGCTTATGATCTTACTTCAACTTTCCTTGTAAATGTGAGGATTGATCATAAAGTTGTTTTTTCATAAATGTGGTAACTGTGAATAATCACTAAATGGGGCAGTTACTAAAAAAGTCTACCTGTAATCCTGATAAGGAATTACGGAGCCATTGTAGGAATACTCTAGGCATGTGATTAATACAATCACTCAGATCCATTTGGCTTCCGTGGGTCAGTTGCTATAGAGCTAATTGGTTTTGCCTTTGTACCTGGTACCTGGGGACAAAGGACAAGATCTTTTGGGGGTGTAAGTGCTGCCAGATCGCTGTTAGATATTTGTCCCTTCTAGTTGGTTAAAGCTGCCCAAATAATTGCCATTGGTTGTGTTCAGGTTGTGGTAAATTCATCTTTAAGTGAGGAGGTGTAACTACTTTCTTGAAAAAGTGGTATTGAGGAAAAAGTATATTTTCTTCAAAAAGTCATCTTAGGACCCAGCAGCATTAGGTGATTTTTCAACCTGTTTCCAAACTCCCTGCTTTGGGGAAGGTGATAGGGCTGCAACTCTAGAGGACCCTCAAAGGAATAGATTGTCTGAACTCTTTTCTGTCAGACTTTAGATTAGAATGTCTAAGATGATACCAATCACACTTTTGGAAGACTTCTGGTGGGACAGGGCAGGGTTGATGTGACTTGGCTGGTATTGCTTGATCTCTTTACAACTTTCAATATAAATTGATCATATCTTTCTGGATCACTTTTGGGGTTGGGGATAGAGAATATTATTCTATAGCAGTTGTTCTCTTCTCTGGTTTAATAGTTCCAAACCAGTTCTCTCTAGTTCCAGTTGGTTTGGTAGTGAGAATGTGATCAAGCACATAAGTCTGGCTTTTGATTTAAAAGATCAACTGCTCCCCAATACAACTCTACATGAGACTGCCCTTAAAGTCCACTTGGAATGCAGGCATGGAATGCACCAGTGAGTATGTCATTTCACTCTTAAAACATCACTATTTCACAAGCTGTGCTGGTTGACAGTTGACTTTTGGATGCAATTCAAGCTACTAATTGTCTCCCAGAAGGCTCTTCGTGGCTTCCTGGTTGCCTACTGGCTACCCCTCTCTGGATTTTTTTTCTGCTTTTCTCATAAGATCTGGCAGGGTTGTTTTGCTCCAGATCCCATTGGGAAAGCAGAGGACTCTTGCAGGACGTTGGAGGATCTTTCTATACCTAGATTTGTCCTATGGAACATCATTCTTCTGGAAGTCCATATGGCCCTGACCCTATCATCTTTTGGCGATCCCTTAAGACTTATAAGACCAGGCTTTTTAGTAGGCCCTGGGGCTGGGTGGTTTGGCTTCTGGCTAGTCAAAGAATGTTCCGTATTATTTTGTAAAGGGTTGTTATTTTCTATATCTATAACATGGAATGTGAAATTATTGTTTGTGATTATTTCCTTGTTTTTGTTGTTCTAATTTAGTCCTATTTGTAAGTCATCTAGAATTGTGACTGTGTTTAAATAAATTGTTGATGTATCTGTGTGTGTGCGTGTGTTCCTGTTCATGGACATAATGAAATGGAGATCCTGGACATTAGATTAAGATTTCCTAAGAAGTTATGTCTAAGGTAAACATTCATGTCTAATGTTTTTGCAGTTATTGCTAAATATCTTTTTGGTCTTGTCATTAATATTTGGTATATGACATAATGTAAATCATGTAATTTAATTATAAATTTAGAGAAGATTAAAAACAATAAAAATTAAGCTCTGAGAGATGGCAATGTACATACCTTTGGCCAATCGTATATATCAGTTGCATCCGTGTATGCAAATAGTTTTACATGTACTTTACATATTGTTTTTATGCTTTTAGTATGTTATTGTACACCACCCAAAATCATTCTGTGAGGGAGATGGGTAGTTCCTAAATATGATAAATAAATAAAAATATTTCATATATTCTACAATGTTATTTGTTGATTGTCAACTTTAAATTATTGTTCCAACTCTATATATGATTGGATATTTAAAAATCTCATAATTAGCAATTTTATTAATGTTTTTTCTTTAAATTTGTTTTAATGAAATATTTATATCTGATAGATGACTTGGCTGTATTTTCTTTTATAAGGTCAATAGATTAATGTGCTACAAAATAGTATTTATTTCTAGAATGTATATTATTTATTCATAAGCATTCCTGTGTTCTTGAAGTAGCATTGAAATTGCCCAGAATAAAAAAAAAAACAGTATAAGCAGGTGGAAAATGGCCTTCTATTCAGTCAATATAACTCTCAAATGAGCCCACAATAATAAAGAGAAAAAGTGAAGCATATTTTTTTTCTGACAGAACAACCAATGGAACAACTTGCCTTCAGAAGTTGTGGGTGCTCCATCACTGGAGGCTTTTAAGAAGAGACTAGCCAGCCACTTGTCTGGAATGGCATAGGGTTAGGGGGTCTGCTTGGACTAGAAGACCTCCAAGATCCCTTCTAACTCTGATAGTCTATGTTCTAATTTTGGTGTAGAACAAATTAATTGAAATCACAATGTGATGCTTTTTTAAAAAAAAAAAAGCATACCGGTAGATATCACCCAATCAGTCAAAACAGGCTTCAGTAGACAACTCATTTAAACTAGAAGTGTAAAAATCCTGATCTAGTTTTACCATTTCTAATTTGTATATTTATTTCAAATACAGATTATTTTTGCCCATTAGGGTCCTCAAGACAAGGTACAATTCAAAATAATAGAAGACATAAACTGAAAAAGTATAGTGCCAGCCTTGTGCTGATATTGTGTGGAATGTAAGAGGACAGTCCTAGCGTTATTGGTACAAGATATACCTTATTACAGCATTCGTTGTCTGTTCATACAGCATTTGTACAGAACAGTGATCACCAGTATAGAAAATCAATAATTTGATTCTTTCCTGTTTGATAGATGGATTGGCTTGGAACGTGATGCTGATAAAAAGAGCATCTGATATTACTGTTTTCCTTCCACACAGGAAGGGGAAATGTATCCTTTGATCATGCAGGACTTTCTCAAGTAGAATAGAGTTGAAGCCCAAGATTTATGAAAGTTCCTAGAACAGCTGCGGGACTTGGCTTTGGCTAGTCTAAAGAAAAGAAGAAATAAGAGAGACATGATAGCAGTATTCCAGTATTTGAGGGGCTGCCCCAAAGAAGAGGGGATCACATTCACCAAAGCACCAGAGGGAAGGATGAGAAACAATGGTTGGAAACTGAGCAAAGAGAGAAGCAACCTGCAATTAAGGAGAAACTTCCTGACAGTGAGGATAATTAACCAGTGGAATAGCTTGCCTCCAGAAATCATGGGCGCTCTATCACTGGAGATTTTTAAGAAGAGGCTAGACAGTCACTTGTCTGAGATGGTATAGGTTCTCCTGCTTGAGCAGGGGGCTGAACTAGAAGACCTCCAAGGTCCCATCCAGATTCTAGTCTAGTCTAGTCTAGTCCTAAAGTAACAGAGATACAGGAAAAACATTTATTTATGCCATCACCATCATCATCACCATCATCGTTGTCATCACCATCACACTGTGAAATGAGCTATTGGACCATTCCTGTGTGAAGAATAGGCATACCAGGTTTCTGTCCCAGGAAACCTCAGTAGACAGAGATTCACACATTCTGCTGACTTTGCTTTATTTCAGCTGTGTTTTATTGAACAAGTCACAGAAGCCATAACCAATTGAAAAATATTAGCACAAAAAACAAAAGGAGAGAAACCATGTACAGAATGTTCCTTAAAAAAAAGGCTTAAATGTCTGTCTCCTTCCTGAGTTAAAATACTCTCTAACTGTTCTTGAATTGGGGCCAAGCAGTGTGAGTGATGGCATAACATTTGCTCCCCCATTTGATAAGTCGTTTTGGGAATCTGGTACATTTAATGTTTTATACCGAATATGGATTAATTTGTGTGGCATTTTTATGTAATGCATTATTCTTTAAAAGGTACTTGTTTATCAGATAGGCTAGTGCAGTAGACCAAGATACTGGAGCTACGTAAGTGCAGTGCATCTGGCAACTTAGATAAATGGCTGAAGACCAAAGCTGCAAACATCTGGGAAGGCGGAGCCACTGGGGACGCCAAAGGGTAAAATAGTGTGAGGGTCCTTGTAACCCTACACACAAAAGTCATGGACTGTTATTTGGAAGTTCAATTGGTTGCATAACTTCTTGGAACCATTCCTGGAACAAGATAATGCCAAGGATGAAGAAGTCTAATGCTAAGGATGAAGATGGCTGCTTGAAGAAGAGAACTGGCCTTTGCGATGAGAGCCAGCGAATCTCCAACTTCGGTGCAATTCTTGGCACATATTCAGCCATTACATCGCTCCATACATCTGTGGGATATTGTTTTGTTGTTGTTTACTTTTTAGCTCAGCCATTCCTTAGAGCAGCGGTTCTCAACCTATGGGTCGCGACCCCATTTGGGGTCAATCGACCATTTCACGGGGGTCGCCAAGCAAGGCTGTCCGCCATTTTTTTTCCCTTTTCCGGCGGGTGCCTTACCTCCCTTGAGCTGGGCCAGCTGGTGGCCGGCCTGCTCAGTCTCTGCCGCTTGCCAGCTACGCCTCGGCCGGCGCAGGGGGCGGAACCATGCATGCACGCCACTCCCAGGCAGGGAAAGTCCTCGACCTACGACCGGTTGGGTAGTCCTCGATTTACGACCGGTTTAGTCCTCGACTTACGACCGGTTTAGTCCTTGACTTACGACTGGTTTAGTCCTCGACTTACGACCGGTTGGGGGTCGCGGTATTAAAAAGGTTGAGAACCACTGCCTTAGAGGCAAAGTATAGCCACCAGGTAGAGATCTACATGTTGCTAATGTGAATTTGTTAGGACAAAGAAGGAGAAAATCTAAGCACCCATGTTTTGCCTTGCAATTGCTTTAATAGGTTCTGTGAAGACAGAACTGTTTTTAGAGGTCTCTGGTTCAGCGTTATCTTTAATTACTCTCTGCCATAAAAGCAGAGAACTTCCCAATGTTTGCTTAAAGCTACTGCTGATGAGTAAGTGAAAGGAGAGTGTTCGTAGCTGATAACACTAGAGACAGGTTTGTAACCTTAGCAATATACGCAACTTTTAACCAAACCAGATAAGAGCAAACTTCCAATGCTCTAAGCCTCAAATGATCTAGCAGAGACCCATTTTTATGCCCCCCCCCGGAATAACATCCTCCCAGAGATACTATTGATTTTCACTTTATGACTGTTCCAAAAGTGCCTTAAGATCTGCTTCTGCTCTCAGGTCTGGGGTTAAGCTGCCAATGGAGCTCCTTCTGTGTCCCTTTGAATGCTGTTGTCTGGGCAATGAAGTTTTGTTGTTTTTAAGTGTGTTTTAATTATATATAAATAAGCACCCAGCAACCTATGGAATCAGGTGGCCTTAGCAAATCAAATCAAATAGATTCTGAAAAGTGTGCCCTGACCCCAGGGTGAAAAGTAGCATCTTATCTGGTATTTACAAGCTATGAAATCCCTACCAGGAAAAAACCCTACAGCCGCAATCCTGAGACTGAGATAAACAAGTAATGAAATGAGTCAACATGATTCCTTCTGTGGTTTAATAGGTAAAGGTAAAGGTTTCCCCTGTCCAGTCATGTCTGATTCTAGAGGGTGCTGCTCATTTCCATTTTTAGCTGAGGGAACCAGTGTTGTCTGAAGACATTTCTGTGGTCATGTGGCCAACATAACTATATACTGAGGTGCACAGAACTCTTAGTTTCCCACCAAAGTGGTACCTATTTCTCTACTTGCATTGGCATGCTTTCGAGCTGCTAGATTGGCAAGATCTGAGGCAAGAACCGAAGCTCACCCTGTCCCATGGTACTTGGCTCTCGAACTGTCAACTTTCCAGTTGACAGACCAGTGTCTTAACCACTAGGCCACCATGCCCCTACTTCTGTGGTTTAATGTTTAATATTATTTGACCATATCTCTTAAGGCAGACATGTCAAACACAAGGCCCGGGGGCCGGATGTGGCCCGCGAAGTGGTTTCATGTGGCCATCCTGGAAACAGTGAGGGAACGGCCCCTGCTGCCTTGGCCCTGGTCCAGGCCGGCCGGGAGCCAATGTACAATTTTGTGGTGGTCATCTATGCTGAAACGCATTCAGTCTTAGCTCCACAAGGCCATCTGGAAACAGCGAGGAACCAGCCCCTGCCACGTCGGCCCCACCCCCTTGGTGCATGCTGGGGAGGTGTCACCCTTTGTGAGGAATGAAGAAATGGACCATGCCTTGGTGCTTGCCCCGGTCCCACCCCCTTCTGCCAGAGACCCTCAGATCTGTCCCACTCCTGCCCAGGCCCCCTTGATGCAAACGATGTAGAGCTGGCCATGCCCACCCAGTAGGCCACACCCACTCCATCCACGCCCACCAGTAGGCCGCACCCACCTTGGCCCCCCCATCCCCCCAGGGCAACCGCAATGCTGATGTGGCCCTCAATGAAATTGAGTTTGACACCCCTGTCTTAAGGCCACCCGATCCCTATTTTGTCTCCATTATATCTGCTTCAAATAGCTACCAAATGGTATTGTCTGATCTGTGAATGTGCTACTCCTGACAACTAAAGTGTTTGCTTTTCTCTACTGCCTTTGACGACATCCCATTAGCCAGTAGGGAAAACATCCATCAATCAAGGCATTACAGCCTGAATAGAGAGGTGCTGTTTCCAGATTTCGCCTGGGTTTCTCTAGGATAATATGTCCCATGGTCCTTCCACGTGCCATTTGAGCATCTCCCCCCCAAAAAAGTAAAAAAAAAAAGAAAGAAACATATGGTAGTGTATCTGAGCAGAAGTGGTAGGCAGACCATGATCTGATTGCACAAATACATAGATTGTGTAAATAACAGAAACTAACCATCACTGGGCAACCAGGTCTCTTAGTTCAGCAAAACAAATTGACAAGTAAGCAACAAAATCTAGTTCATCATCATTTATTATTTTCTGGAGGAAGTTCCAGACTGTTGCATCTAAAGCAACTGATGTCAGTTGACAATATTGTTAATACAGAAGCATGCCATATGTCTCTTTTCCCCCAAGTAAAATAAAGGAGGTCTGCTATCATCTTCTGTTGTCATAAGCCTGGACTGAAGTTGGGATCAGAAACAGGGAAAGGAGATAACAGTTATAAAAGGAATTCTGGAAACATAACTCTTGTAGAGATAGGTGAAAAATGGCTATGGCTATGTTTTAATATGATATGAGCCATCAACAGGAAGATAGTATCAAGGTCACTTGAAGTGTTAATACCACTTTATACTGCTTTGGTAAGGCCACACTAGGAATACTGCATCCAGTAATTTGGTTACCATGATAGAAAAATGATGTTGAGACTCTAGAAAGAATGCAGAGAAGAGCAACAGAGATGATTAAAGGGATGATGGCTAAAACATACGATGACGAGCAACAGGAACAGGGTTTATCTAATCTAACAAAAGAGAAGGACTAGGGGTGACATGATAGCAGTCTTCCAACATTTGAGGGGCTGTCAAAGAGAAGAGGGGGTCAGCCTATTCTCCAAAGCACCCGAGAGCAGAACAAGAAGTAAAATGTGGAAACTTATTAAGGAGGGATCTAATCTAGAGCTAAGGAGAAATTTCCTGACAGAATAACCAATCAGTGGAATGGCTTGCTTTCAGAAGATGTGAGTGCTTTATCACTGGAGGTTTTTAAGAAGAGATTGGATAGACATTTATCTGAAATGCTTGAGCAGGGGGTTGGACTAGAAAACCTCTAAGGTCCCTTCCAACTGTTATTCTATATCAGTGGTGGCGAACCTATGGCCCGGGTGCCAGAGGCGGCACTCAGAGCCCTCTCTGTGGGCACGGGTGCCGTCACCCCAGTCCTAGGCCTTCAGCTGGGTTTTATAAAACCTTTTCGCTTTAGGCCTCCGCCGCCGTGTGCAAAAAAAAAAAAAAAGGTTCAATCAGTCAATTTCAACTTCTCATGGGAAAAAAAAAGATCTTGCAAAGTTGGAATTGATTGATTGAACTTTTTAGTCCCACCCAGTCTGCCGTTACCACCGCAGCCACGCCCACCCAATGGCCACACCCACCCAATAGGACACACCCACCCAACACTCGATGATGCATAAGTGGGTTTTGGGTTGCAGTTTGGGCACTCAGTCTCTAAAAGGTTCGCCATCACTGTTCTATATAGTCTGTACACCCAAAATAGGTTAACTGACTTCACCTCCAAGGTAACAGGAGATAAAGGGTTGCAGATTTTATTTATCTTAAAAGCTGTGGTGGAATAATGTCACTTTAAGGAGAAACTACAGAACTTTTAAATGGGCATGCTTAGGGACAACCTAAGGCTGTTTCAATTTTCAGAGTGGAGATGCAAAAAAGCAACATATAAATAAGCGGGGAAGATTCGGGTTGTCAGGATGAGGTGCAGCATTAGTCCTTCATGAGGAGCTCCTGATTCCTCAAGCTGTCCCGCAAAAAGGAATTGCTAAACCAGATTCTGTATGAATAAGTATTAAAACATAATTACATATAACAATTGGAGTGCTCCTTATTAACATTTAACATTGATCTATCAGATATAGCTTATGATTCAAACAAATGGGGTTCTATCCCCATAGTCAGACCAAACAACACTAACTGTTCAATGTCTTGGTACATTGTGCAGACCCAGCCAAACTCAGAGAGACAGGAGCAACCTAATGGAGGTTGTGCAAAGAGCGTGTGTGTATGGTTTTATTTATTTATTTATATCCTACCCTTGTCATTTTTATAAATTATTCAAGGTGGTGAATGTAGTTAATACCACTTCCTCTTCCTATTTTTTCCATAACAACAACAACCCTGCACTGTTGGGCAGTGACTGGCCCAAAGGTTTTTCAGATTTATTTATTTTGGTTGCTCTTTTTCCAACGGAGTATTTGCTGACTTTGAAAGATGCTTCTGAATACTGACATTTGTATAGAAAAGGAAGAATGGAAACCAATTCACATTAAGATTTGCACTGGGGCCTTTTTTGGTTTGCCTGAAGGCAATTTGATTGGTGAGTGAAAGGGGAAGGGCTGTTTTGCAGTGACCCCACTCTTGTTCATGTTCAGTAGAGATCCATCAAATTGTATCACTTCATACCTTTAAGAAAACTCTGACGGCTCAGTGTTTAAATGACCTGCTCTGAAGTTGTATTTTCATGGACTGCAGTGAGACTCCATGGTCATATGAAATGACCCAAGGAACATTGGATACATGCTTCAGTAAAACTCAGCTTTATTGGAGCATGTATCCAATATTCCTTGGGTCAGTTTTACTGCAGTGATTAAGATCTTTGTGGAAGGTAGTTTTTTCACTTAACTCATAAAAATGTCATTACAGGGTTTTTTGAAGTAGCTACACGCTTCCATATGCTGCCAACTATAATAAATTTCAAAGATACAGCTTATTGGTTTTGTTTGTTAAATATTGCTAGGGCAGGAAGGAACATGTTATTTATGTAAGAAGGAAAATCAAGCCAGGAATGACTTCCTTCCTATCAAAGTGATTGATGGCTCAGTCCCCTGCAAATATACCCCCATTCTTACTATTCCTCTTAGGCTGAATGTCTAGAGAAGGATTGTGTGACTCCTGGGTGTACTAGTCATGCATTTCTAGACAGGGATTAGGGACCCAGTTTAGTTTTCCCTGAGGGGATCTTTCCAATAAGCCTTAAATTGGCCCACTAGGTTTGTGTGACTTGTCTCCAAAGTAACTGTTTCCAAAATGAGTACAGTGGAGCTTTAAGCAGGATTTTAAAAACATGATGGGAGGTAGAGAGCTAAAGTACTCTTCTACAGGGTATTTGTAAATTGAGATCTATCTTATAATAATAATAATAATAATAATAATAATAATAATAATAATAATAATACAGAGACCTACAAATAGAAATAGAAAGACTGTGGCAAAAGCAAGCAAAGGTAGTACCAATAGTAATAGGCGCCTTGGGTGCAATCCCAAAACAACTGGAGCACCACTTGAACACCATC